>NC_083641.1:28175522-28475522 GCF_963576545.1 Limanda limanda | reverse complement strand
AAACACACAGATGTTTTAGTCTGAAATAATATAAAATAATTTTGTTGCTGATATTTTTAAAGGAAATAAAAAAGTCTGTAACATGTTATAAACCAACACGAGCAAAGAATTACATTTGTGTGTGTGTGTTTGTGTGTGTGTGTGTGTGTTTGTTTGTCTTGGTGTGAATACACACTTCCTGTTGGACATGTTTAACCGGGTGTGTCACAGCATGAATTCCAGCAGATTCAAACTATCCTGGTTTCATTTTGCAATTGTCAGCGTAAACAAAGGTGAGTGTGTGTGTGTGTGTGCGTGTGTGTGTGCGTGGGTGTGTGTGTGTTTGTTTGTGTTTGTATCACTTTAATACTCTGAGCTTGTTTCACTGCATTATATTTAACAGCTAGAATTTCTCTGAGTAGAGTTCATCCCTCCGAGGCCCAAAAGTCTCCGTATGAAACATTTAAATTCCCTAGATCCTGATTTCTATCTGGATCTACAGCAAATTGCACACGCTTATAAATATCACTCCTCTTTTTCTTCATCAAGATCAATTAATTATTATTGCTGAGTTGTTTTTTGACAGATACCACAGCCTTCCACCAAGTTTCTAGATAATCAGTCCAGGAGTTTTTGCGTAATCTTGCAAACTAACACACAAACAAAACCTGACCTTGGAGATGGAGGTAATAATAAAGTCTCATGTGTGTCTTTCTTCTGCAGAAAGAAGGAGACGAGACCCTGCTGACGAACGTATGGATCGATCATGTACATAAAAGTTATTTTAAAGGAAAATATCTGTATATTTGTTTGTATAGATCCTCTAGATACACACACCTTTATTCTGAATTGCATTCTGCACATTTCAAAGATCCTCAACTGTTGCTTTGTTTGTGTATTTTGTTTCGTTTCGTCCCCCCCCCCCAGCATGGTGTGGCTGCCGGAGATTGTGCTGGAAAACAAGTGAGATTCGATTTTCTGGATTCATTTGTGTGCATGGAGACAAAATAGAACATGTTTATCACACATATATAATACTTTTATTATTTTCCCCATAAATGTTTTTCTTCAGCAAATGTATTTTCATTAATGTTACATAAGTGTGTCAAGCTTAATGCATCATATGCACAACACAACCAATAACATTAGAGTCACAATTTACAGCTTTTTGACATTAACCAATCATGGTAAAAAATCCAGATGACGTCATTATCAAATAGAATATAAATATAGATATAGACTCTATAGAACTATAGAATAAAAAGTAAGCATCATCTTATTGGGTTATATAAAGCATGTGTTGTTTGATTCAGTGACAAATTAAAAACTAAAGCATCATCACGTGTTTCCTCTGGAACGTTTGTGGACTGATGGAAACCAACATGCCTGCACAAAGTGCTACGTTCGAACAGAAGCTGTGATTTCTGAGTAAGATCAGACTTCACGTACCTGCTGCGGTGAGAGTCCACATGATGAGGATCCACACAACCAGAGACTTGAACGCAGACATCTTTCTTTCACTCTGTGAGAACTGAATGTGGATCAATGGAAGAAGAAGAGACGAGTTAACAGCTGGTTACAGAAGAAAGTTCAGATAGACTCAGACTCAAAGTTCAAGCAGATCTCTCAGTAACAAGCTTCTTCTTCTGATTATAAGGGGGCGGTTCTCCAGGACCACAGACTGTCTGTTATCATTCTAACAGTTTCCTCTTCTCCGCTCACAACACATTGAAACACACATTAATCACATGGGAAGATAAAACCTGTGAAACGTTAAGAAAACAAGAGTTTACTCACCAAACCACCGGGTCTGTTACTGAAGAACAGGCCTGAAACCTGGTGAACTCTTAATAACCGAAGCTAAAGTCATAAAGACAAACGAACAGTAAACGAGTCAGAAGCTTCTCGAGCGACTCATCCCAACACGATCCCAGTGGACGAGAGAAGTGAGTGAACACGGTGTAAATAAAGAGGAGCTTGACCTCGAGGTCAACTCATCCAGGTCATGTTTCAGATATCAGGTTGATTTGAGCCTAACAAACACACTTCAGCTTTCCTGGAGCAGCTGCTGCATTTATTCACCAACTCACCGGCTCACACTGTTTGTGTTTCTGTTCTTTCTCTCTCTCGCTCCACAGTCTTTCACAGAACTTCTCTTATAACCATAGAGTAGGGGTCGTATCAGGCCATCATGTGAAATACCAGGAGCGAGAGAAGATGTTTGTGTGTGTGTGTGCGTGTGTGTGTGAGTGTGAGTGTGTGTGCGTGTGTGTGTGTGCGTGTGTGTGTGTGTGTGTGTGTGTGTGCGTGTGTGTGTGTGTGTGTGTTGTGCAGGAGGCAGTGAGTAAACTGAGAAAGATTTGAACTGTTCACTCTTGAGCTGTCTTCCTTTAAGTGCGTTTGTGTGAGTGAGTGAGTGTGTGTGTGTGTGTGCCTGTGTGTGTGTGTGTGTGTGTGTGTGTGCGTGTGTGAGCACATAACCCTTGTGTTTGCTCAGTGATCTCTTGCTAAACCTGTCTGATCGGTGTGGGCTGGCACTAACTTGCGCAGGTATGGGGAGAACTCCAGCTCAGTCCTGCGACAGAGAGAGAGAGAGAGAGAGAGAGAGAAACTCCAGCTCGTCTGTGACCTGCGCTCGGTTGGATTTCTCACCTGTGAACAGGTCAACAGGAGGAGGAGGAGGAGAGGAGAGCTGCAGGATGTGAGACGACCTGGAGGAGATTCTTCCACTGCGGTTTGACCGATGTCTGTGTGATTCTAATGAGGCGTTTCAGGCTCTGGGATGTTCAAGATGTTGCTGTGTTTCTCAGCATCGCATCATATATCTGTGACCTAGGTGAGAAAATCCAACACACCTTCTAGAATCTGACATATTCTGCTGTTGTTTGAGTTTCGGCAAATCTCTAATTTGTTCAGGACTAGATACACGAGGTGAAAATAAAAACACACATGTGACCATCCTCATGCTGGAGAGTCTGAATCCTCGAGAAACAGGAAGTGCTGAAGAATCTTCTGTAAAGCTGTAGATTCCCATGAATGACTGAGGCTCTGAGGAACTAAACAAACCAGAGGAGTGTTTCCCACACGCTCTCCTGTCTGAGTCAGAGCTGGTGGAATTCTTTACTTGTGTTTCATCAGAACAAACAAACCAGCAGCAGTTCCCTGGTGAAAACCTCCTTCACAAGACGTCAGTTAAACTGTTTCAAACTGTTGTACTGAGCTCGTTGGACGAGTTCCACTCCTCCGCTGAACAACCTGTCGTTTGTCAGAGAAGCGAATAGAACAGCACATTTCTGACTGTCAAGGAATTCGATTGAAATGAGTCACTAACAGCACAAACGAGTTGTGTCATGGTAAAAGATTTTCTTTTTATAGAGGCACTCTGTCACACACTGTAATGTTAGAGATATTGTCAGGTGCTGTAATAGAATGTGTTCATGCTGCATTCAGGTGTATTCATCTGTTCACAGAGAATCTAAACTCTACATCTCTTCTCCTTCCAGCCGGAGCCATCTCCATCCACTCTCCTCAGAGGAGCCTCACCAGGTCCGTGCAGGAGGATGTGTTCTTCTCAGTGGACGTTTCCTCCGACGGGCTCCACACCATACAATGGAACTTTATGTCAGGAGCGGTGAGCCGCACCATCGGGACTTGGCAGCCCGGTGTGTTCACCAACATCACGGTGGATTACAGCAGCAGAGTGCAGTCCTACGACAATGGCTCCATGGGCCTGTCCAACCTGCGGCTGCAGGACGGAGGATACTACGTGGTCACGGTGACAGAAACAGAAGGAAGCAGCAAGGACTCCGGGTTCGTCCTGAAAGTGAACGGTGAGTCTGGGCTTCTGTGAAGGGGATTCTGTATGGAAACCATTTCTTCACTTTTACCCATATCGAGGTTTCACCCATGTCTGGATTGCTACTCAACCAAGTTCCACTAAACTCAGTGGTAGCAGGTCGGATTTCTTAAACAAAGACAAACAAATAATTTAGGTTTTTCAGACCCAGTTGTGTTTTCATCCTTATCGGTTACTTAGTTTATTTGTATGCAGGATTACACAAAGAGAACTGAACAGATCAGAACGGACCCTGATGGACGGATGGGACATGGGTCAGGAAAGACATTTTTTGATCACTTCTATTAACACTTAGTCTGGGAGTCCCCGCCCCCCCCCCCACCCCCTGCTTCTCCTGCCCTGTGTTGACGTCCCTGGATTAAAGTTACAGCAAATCAGACCAGAACAAACACAGAAGCCAAACATTTCCTCAACACAAGTAAATGGTTGGGTTCAAGTAAATGTTCAATAAGACGTGATAAACGGGATGAGACTTATTCAAAGTCCATCAGCAACAACTTCTAATACCTGGTGCCCAGCCACTGTACAGAAACTCTCAGGGTTCATTCAGCCTCAAACGCAGGACCAGGGATTAAACACAGTCTGTTACACCCCCCCCCCCACTCTGCCGTGACCTTTAACCCCCAGCGGCTCCAGTGGGGAGCAGGCCTCCTCCTGTGAGTGACCTGTGACTCCGTGGAGCTGCTCCTGCTCAGGAGGCTCTGACTGAAACTTACCTGAGTAAATAAAGGTAGAACATGTTGACCAGTAGAGAGCAGAGCTCCGCCAAGACCCAACAGTGAAGCTCAATCCAATCAGGCTGCACCAAGTTACTCACACTCATACATATCACTTCCCTTGATCTGTCAGGTATCAAGATCTGTTCATCACTTCATGGGAAAATGGTGAAAAGGAAGCTCCAGGATCCCCCTCTCACCCAATGAATTCATCCCTGACCAATACCACGTTTCCAAGTTTCATGTAAATCTGCTCTGTGTGGAATGACATCTTTAACACTGATGTCCTGAATACGTCCTTTAGATCTGAAGAGACTTTATCAGGAATATATTTACTGTGATTGTGGAAGAATGTGTAAATTTTTCTCAACACTGGAACTGATTGATCGTCTTTATGCTGCTGTGTCGACTCATCTCCTCTCACAAGCTTTTTATTCACCTTTACTCAGTGGTGACTGTTGTCCTGTGTCTCTGTCCTCCAGAGGCGCTGTACGAGGACCTTCAGTATTTGTCCGTCTCTGCTCTGGCTCTGGCCGGCGTGGCCGCCCTGCTCATGCTCCTCATGTGGCTGCTGGACAAGGCGTACAGGAGGATCGTGGCGTGGAGACGCAGGAGACAGATGCCAGGTAACAAGCTGCCTCCAAACCAGATGCACTCTCATGAAAGATGGAGCTGTTTGTAAAATGTGGAGTGTTCATTCTGCTCAGTTTTTACATATTAAGCATTTCAAATAATGAATTGCATTTTCCAAGACTAATGTTCTAATATGAACAAAACTATGAGGTGTGCCTCCGCCAACCAGAGCAGCTTCAGGCTACATGTAGGAGGTCACTCTGATCAATTCATCTTTGAGTCCAAGTGACAATTGGTCAAGATCTGAGACAGAAACTTGACTAGAGATGTTGAAGAGGCCAAGAACACGTTCTGTCAGATCACTGTGACCTTTAACCTTTAACTCAAGAATCTTATCAGTCAGTCCGTGAGATGAACTGAACTTTTGTGCCGAGGTTTTAAGAATTCTCTCGAGATATTACCAAGATAACGTTTTCATGAGGCAAATAAGTTTTGTACCAGATTGAATGAAATTCCCGATGGGTCACATTTCCAAGAACATGTGGCCACAGTGACCTTTGACCTTCAGCCCCCGAAATCTACTCAGTTCATCTTCGAGTCAAACTGAACTGTTTATAATATTTGAGGAGATGGGATGGAAGCTTAACGTCTTTGGCTGCACTTAATACAACTTAATAGAAGTGTTCAACATAAATGTTAAATCTAAATAAATGCATTTGGTTATTTTACATGAAAATCTAAATGTTTAAAAATGAATGACTGAAAATGTGCAAAAGGCTTCACGCTTGAAGGATCAAATAAACTTGTCCAGTTTGAAGATGTAAATGTTGTAGCTACATTTCAAACTAGTGCATACAAAATATTCAGCATGATATTAAAATAACAACTTTCAACACAAGTGAATTATTGAATAAGTTGATAAATAAATGTATGTATGAGAGAGGTTTGTTTACCCAGTCGTTCATTGTTCACTCTTCACTCATGGTGTGTGGGTGTGAATGTGGGTTGGGCCCTGTGTTGTGTGTCAGTGTGGGAGTGTCCCAGTACAAAGGTCACTGAACTTCTGTTGTCGTCTTTTCTGCAGAAGCTAATGCGACGGAGCTGCAGCCGCTGTGAGGACTGAGCCGGGAACCAAACAGGAAAACTCACCAGAGCTGCAACTTCCAACTGTTGATTTTAAATGTAACTGCTGAATGTAAATATTTCCCTCATGAAACTAGAAAAAAATACAAACTGTATTTATTGTCTAAGGAAATGAATTGTGTGATTTTTCTTCCTTCATTCAAACGTGACTCAATCGTTGAAAGAATGACGACTCATCAGCGATGACAGAAAACTTCTCAGGTCTTCAGTGGTTGTTTGTAAAAAGTAAAGTGAAATAATTGTGTGTTGATATCGTGGCCTCAAACAAATAAATGTCAAGAAACTGACAAGAGTAAAAATATGTTTTATTATGAAACCGCAGCAGGACCGAGGACGTTAGCTGAGTCGGCCGTTCTTCATATGTGGCCTCTCATGTCTGATGTCCCAGCCTGTGTTCATAGAGTCAAATGAATCCAAACATCGGTGTTATAAGAAAAAAAAGAAATCATCTTGAGAAACTTTTATATTCTGTGTATTTTGATTTATTTTAGTTTGGTCAATGTCCCATCTGTTATACTGCAGCCAGACACTAGGGGGCCACCTTGTGGTTTGGGAGCCTTCACGTCAGCCATCTTTATTTACAGTCACTGGTGTTGACCCTCAGGAAACATGTTGTTTCTATGATGACGTGAGAAATCAACACAAACACAAACTGATGATGTTGCTGTTTATTCTGTATCAAAGAGTTTGAGTTTCCCTGTTGGTACACTCGCACAAGAACAAGTGGAGGTGGAGACAAATGTCACATGACCATCACATGTGCCTGATTCTGCTGGTTTCACGCGCTGTGGCTGATTCTCTGTGGGAGGCGTGGTCAGTTCCCTACGGGCAGGAGGTCAGCGCCGCCATGAGCAGCTCCATCTTGTACACAAAGTTGCGACCCTCCATCTTGCTCCAGTGGACCTCCTTGTTGGGCCCTCGCAGGTGGCTCCACTTGCCGTCCTGGACCACGTCGCTCTTCGGCAGCTCTTTGGTTTGGCTTCGGGGGAACTGGACCAGGACTTTGCAGCCGCTCTCCGGGCCGTTACGCACTGAGCAGACACACACAAACACACACATTCACATCAGGGACAAAACTCCACGTTAAAGGGACTCTTACCTTTGTTGCATTTTTACACTTTTTTTGGATAAGGTTAAATTGGTATTAATAAGGTAATGACACTCTAAAATGCAAGACAGACCCACCAGGAGTAAAAACAAACAATTATTTCACTCTCATAATATTTAGTGAAAACTTCAACCAATGAAATTCTTCGGACCGAAGGACCTTATTGGCCGACAGACCTGTCTGTTTGCTGCATGGACATGCAGGTTTTCCGTCTGCTTCTTGTGGCGCATTCGGGCCCGCGTCATCAAGGCATGTGAATGTAAATGTATATAACTTACCGAATCCATTGCTTTGGTAAACAAAAACTCACGTGCGTGCGCGGAGGCAGTAGTAGTAAGTCTGCTTGTAAATAAAGTTTCTTCAAAAAAACACCGCGGATGGGAACGAGGGGGTGGGGCATTGGAGGAAGGCGGGATGATTTGAATGTGCTGTAATTCTCAAATGCAACAAAGGTAAGAGTCCCTTTAACACAAGCAAACCTAATCCTGATTTTCTTCCTCTACTTCCTCTGTTTACAAAGGTATAACTGAAGCAGCTGCCCCCCCCCGTCTCACCTGAGATGGCGTACTCTCCGTTGGGGGAGGCCACGGTGACGGCCGAGGCGTTCCCGATGCTCTCCACCGGGCCCAGGCCCACGTGGTTACTGAAGCTCAGCACGTGCCAGCCCATCACTTTGGCCAGCTGCTGCACAGCGTGCACCTGATGCTGCGACATCTGTCAGGACAGGAACACACAGACTCCAGCTTCAACATCAGGACCAGATCATACAACTCAGAATCCACATCGTCCTCCAAAACTATCAGAGTGAAATAAGTTCTGTGTCCATCTGACAGATTTCACAGATTTTTCATAACTTCCCTCATCAGCATTAATGCAAGTTACTGTTTTTATAACTTTGTATTTAATACTTTCACATCTATTTTATGTGTTTTGTTTGTTTCGATGAAGTATGTTGACGTGTGTGTGTTTTATGAATTAGATGTTAGGGTTGTGTTACTGCAGATGGAAATAAGCTTGTAACATATGTTAAACTTGTTTGTTTGGAGCTCAATGCACCACAGACACACACACACTGCTGACAGACACACACACACACTGCTGACAGACACACACACTACTGACAGACACACACACACACTGCTGACAGACACACACACACTGCTGACAGACACACACACACACTGCTGACAGACACACACACTGCTGACAGACACACACACTACTGACAGACACACACACTGCTGACAGACACACACACTGCTGACAGACACACACACACTGCTGACAGACACACACACTAATGACAGACACACACACTGCTGACAGACACACACACTGCTGACAGACACACACACACTGCTGACAGACACACACACACTGCTGACAGACACACACACTACTGACAGACACACACACACTACTGACAGACACACACACACTGCTGACAGACACACACACTGCTGACAGACACACACACACTGCTGACAGACACACACACTGCTGACAGACACACACACTGCTGACAGACACACACACTGCCTACAGACACACACACTGCTGATAGACACACACACACTGCTGACAGACACACACACAATGCTGACAGACACACACACACTGCTGACAGACACACGCACTACTGACAGACACACACACTGCTGACAGACACACACACTGCTGACAGACACACACACTGCTGACAGACACACACACTGCTGACAGACACACACACACTGCTGACAGACACACACACTGCCTACAGACACACACACTGCTGATAGACACACACACACTACTGACAGACACACACACTGCTGACAGACACACACACTGCTGACAGACACACACTGCTCCAGCAGCCGTGGTACCTGGGACAGAAGGAAGTCCTGCAGCTCCTGCTCC
This sequence comes from Limanda limanda, assembly GCF_963576545.1. NCBI lineage: Eukaryota > Metazoa > Chordata > Actinopteri > Pleuronectiformes > Pleuronectidae > Limanda > Limanda limanda. The sequence goes on along the minus strand of NC_083641.1, from coordinate 28,466,245 downwards.
TGGTGTGAGAGTGTGACGACACGTCCGTCTCGGTGCACAACTCGGATCTGCTCCACACCGATGTTCAGCTGCAGCTGGATGGACCTGAGCACACACAACACATCCAACCTCAGATGAGACCACGGAGAATTACATAAAGATTTAAATAAGACATAGTTTAACACCCACGTAAGATTATTCCTAATTTCAAAAAACACAAGACAGCCTCCATATCCGTGACTTTACATAACTTCAAACTCCCATTATTTGAATTTATTAATTATTTCCGAAACACATATTTGATATGACTAGATTCTCTGGTTCATCTCCTCTTACTTGCAGATCTGCTCGTAGCCCTGAGAGGTGATGAGCACCTTGACGCTGGACTCGTACACATCGTTGATATTGGACCAGTGAGCTTGGATCTGAGGGTCTTCGATGCGGCTGGCCAGGCTGTCGATGGTCCTCGCCGTCCTGGGGACCACAGACACAAACATGAACTCTGCTGAATTATTACATAGAAGTATACAGAGCACAGGGAATCATTCAGTGGAATATATTCTACACCAACATAGCAAAATACTAAAAATACAGCAGCCTCAAGTGTTGTGATACATGGACAATTATCAAATAATCAAAGTCTGCTTCAGGCAGATGAAAACAGCCATGGACGTGTTGCTCTTTGTTCAGTGGTGCGAGGAGTCGTTCCTCCAACTTAACATTTCAAAACCCAAGGATATGTCATCGATTTTTAGAAAACCACACATGAGACACTTTTATCAAAGTCAAACTGTGGAATGTGTAGAATCCTATAAAGACCTCGGGACTATTGTTGACTCCGAACTGAACTTTGAAGCAAACAGTGAAGCTTTGTGCAAAAAGGGTCACGAGAGTTTTTACTGTTTAAGGAAAAAGTCCTATTTTAATATTGACAAAACCCTGCTGACACTATTTCATCATGCTTTCATTGAGTCTGTCTGATCATTTTCTGTGGTGTCATGGTTTGGTGACCTGTCTTTAAAAAGGACAGAAACAGACCGAGTCAGAGAGTGAACTGGTCCAGTCGGCTGAGTGATGAGCCTCAGATGAGCCTGGAGACACGTTTGTCCAATTGATAATTATGCATTTTAGCACTTTTTGGGGTCTTGTCTTCTGTCAGTGTGTTTTGATGGATGCCTTCTCTACCTCGGGTACAAATAAAATAACCTAAATCACAGATGGTAAGAATGACACTACCTGCTACGTAGGAAGATGTGTTTGGCCTGTTTGATGATTTTCTCCAGCAGCCCCTCACTCTGCTGCAGGCTGGAGATTTCAGCTTTGTCGTACGCCATGGGTCCCGCCAGGCGCTGGCGCTTGTGGCCGAACGGAGCGCTCGCAGGATGCGGCATCACCACAGAGCTCAGCTGCTGCTTGTGGAACTGGAACAGAAACAAGGTTGGTCGATGCACAGAACAATGATAAAACTAAAAAACGGCAGCAGGATACGTCGTCTGTTTTTAACATGCTGAGACAAATTCACCATGTGGAACAAAGACTGAAGTTAAATTGTGTCCTATAAGTCAAGTTATACTATTAATTCAATCATTACATGGGGAAAACCATAAAAATCAATTTGAAATATGATTAAAATTAATCTTTTTTGCGATTGTAAATTCATCTTGTGAAAGAGTCACAAACTTTTAGTAAAGTTTTGAAAATAAATACCTTTTTTAAATGTTTAGCCCGAATGATACAGGACTTTTTAGAGCAACCTCTGTACGACAACGACGACACTGTTTCAAAACATATATTTCTGTGTTTGGATTTCATGTCATTCATCATGAAACCCATATGCTGGTAGAGCCTCAGACGAGCTGCAGGGACTTCAGGGCCTCACCTCTCTCATCATTTGATGCAGATTGTGTTCCAGCACGTAAAGGTGGTCGTCAGGTTTCGGTTTCTCTGGAGACGTGCGGGTGATCTTCTTATCTCCCGTGGAGTGGCACAGTGAGATGGACAGCTGCAGACCTGAGCAGGAGGAGCACAGGGACTTACTTTTACAAACAGAAAAGAACAAGCAAAGCTGACTCCAGAGTCCTGTGATGAATGATGATTGCAATTAAAATGCGAATATGTGGCTAAATATGTGAATCAGGAGCTTTGGAACTTTGCGTCAGTGGTCATGTTTAACCTACAGTGTAAGAGTATAAGAAGCTACAAACTGAAACACGATCTGTGTTCGACTGCAACAAAATCAGATCTTCTCATAAACACTCAACAACACAAAGACTCCATCGCTGCTGAAGCTTTTGAATCTTTGAGGTTGTGATGTTCTGACCTGGGAAAGGTTGTGAGATGATCTGATTCTTCACAACGATGTGAGGGATCTGGGATTTAATCTGGACAGCTTCCCTGGACAGCTGGGCGAAGATCTCCTTACACAGCAAAACATTCTGAGCTGCTTCGAGCTTCACATGCCACAGCTGGGTACCTGTAGTAGAGAAACCCAGAGAGAAGGTGAGAAAGAAGATTGAGATGTAGAACATGGAGGAGGAGGGAACAGGGAAACCTCAGAGACTTGATACATGGACAGGCACAGATTCAAGCCCCAGGATGTGAGATATCATGTTTTATGTAGTGAACTATACCAGCTTTGGTTTTGGGCGGTCTCCTGAACAGGCTGATGGTTCCAAGATCACCAATGTCTGGAGCTTGTTTCTGGATGGACACCTGAAGACATAAAGAGAACTATTAAAACAAGATCTTTCTGAAGTCGTCATTTACACCAGTACACCAGCATGAAAATTCTACACAAGAGAAAATAAAAGAGACACTATTTGTAACTAATATTCTCTGAAACATGTTGAAACTTCTGTTTCCCTCTCACCTTGATATAAGCAGATCCCTCCAAATCACTGGGGATCTGGACGTCAAGGGGGCAGTAGTCCTCTGGGAGTTTTTTGTCCAGATCAATGTCTGTGTTCTTGATCACCTCAAACGTTCCGTGGTGAGGAAAAAGGGAACCTGATGGGTATGTACACATTGTTTAAAACAGTTCATGAGCTACTTTATAGAAGACAGATTTGACTGAGCATCCTATGAGGCTTTGTCACCTGCGCTCCGGTAGCTGAGGTCTCCCAGGATCTTGTCTCCCACTTTGCGTAGTTTCCACTGTGAGCGGAGTCGCAGCAGCTCAGAGTTGAAGTCTCTCTGCCTCCGGTTCTCCTGGTTCTCTGCCACTGACTTTGTGAGTTTCTCTGCTCCCTTCACGAGGAGCTGTGCTGCTATGGCCAACGATTTCTTTTTACTGATCAGCTGGAACACCTGGGGGGTCTAAACAAGAGCCACATGCTGATATTAGAGTTAGAACTGTGTGTGTGTCTAACTGGTTACCATAGAAGGTGCACACATCACTTTTAGAGTCATGAACCAAAGCTCACACTTTGTATTGTAGTTTCTGTAGAATATGTTTTTCAGTGTAAATGTTGAGAGTGGTATCCTTTTGCAGTTTACCTTCCCAGCTGATGGATCCTGAGACACCGGGTCTAAGGCCATGTACTTCTTCTCCTTCACCACGCTGAGCACATCGTTGAGGACACACATCTCTGTCAGAGCACTGCGCAGGTTGTTCCGCACCGAGTCCCAGGGCCAGAGGGACGGCTGGAACTTCACTGTGCCTGTGTCCAGAAACCAAGGATAAGGTTTGATTCTAACAAAGAAAATATAGAACCCGTATACACTTACTTCACATCATATGTGATATGTGTTCATATACACCATATTGATATTATATATCATTTTATACAATAATATTGTCTTTTGCACACTCTGTCTACAAATTCCTAGACTCATAGTATATTATATTACCTATTGTATAGTCAAATACTTATATTCATATTCATACCTCTACTATATATCATATCATACTCTCTGTATATTCTTGTTTACATAAGTCTATATACACATATTTATACATGTGTACATGTTATAATTACTATTATTATATCACCATTACTATTATTATTATTATATATACTGTTGCTGCCAATATTACCATATACTGCTTTTATATTGGTATAATTACTATAATATTTAAATATATATTATGTTATATTATAAACTATATATACTGTACTATTCTTATATACTGTCTAACAATACCATTACTATCATATCATCAGTACTTTTACCATCATCTTGCCACTGCACCTTATCTACCTATTTATCTTGTGTTTCTGTTTTTTTATTCTTTCTACCTCAATATTTTTAATTTTATTCTATTGTATTGTATTTTATTGTATTCAAATATACCGGCTGCTATGACAACTTAATTTCCCTTCGGGGATGAATAAAGTACTCTATCTATCTATCTATATCTATCTATATCAATCTTTTCTCATATGGGTACATTTTGTTTTGATTCCATCCATTAGCAGGGCCATGGAAACTGGACTGGAACAGGAAGGTGTTGACAAACAATAGTCTCTATGCTTTCCTACTTTTATTTAAATTTAAATAATTCACTGATATTAAATTTTGCAATTTACCATATTTTCTGATTTCCCTCTATCAAAACATCTCTTTAAAATTTTCAGTAAGTCCAGGAATGTATTGACCACTAAGGAGCTTCACAGAGACACTTCTTATCTGTGGTTTAAACAGGAACTGAGCTGAGCCTCGACTGAATTGATGATTGATCATTTATTGATGGCCTCAGTCAGATTGACAGAATCTAGCTCTGCTTCTAACTCCTTCCTTCTTTCTCTTGACCACACGTTACCTTCTTCTTCCTCTGGCTCCTGCTTTCCCCAGTCAGGGTTCCTGTGTTCGCCTTCCACAACATCCTCCTCGGAGTCCGATCCCTGGCTGAAGTCAATTCTCTGTGCCAACTTTGCCAAGTTCTGGGACATGGACAGGGGGGGGACGTACGTCTCTGTTCCATCGAGAGCCACTTCCTGCACCTGCTTCTCACAGGTGGACTCGATGCTGACCCTCACTGCTGGACCCCCCGACATGATGACCAGACTGAGAGGAGAAGGACCAGCAGAAAGAAAACAGCTTCAGGCACAGGGGAAAACTAAGCAGCTCAGAAAGTAGATCCTGCAAACTGAGCCAGACTTTTACATTTTTAAATAACAAAGAAAGCTAAGCTCACATACAAACACATGTCGTTACTGTCTATGACTGGTTGTAAAAAGACTTCAGAGCTTTATTAATGATATTCAAGACTTTCGTGATACATTTACTGTCATTTATTAAGGAAATGAATGCCTGTAAGAGTTTTCTAAACAATATATAAATACCATGTTATTGTGATCGTTTAGGTCCTGGAGCTGCATCCGTTAACTCTCAAAGCTTCACATAAGTAAATACATATATATACATGAAAAATATATAAATAGATAGTTAAATAAACTGAGTTAGTTGTATTAGTGACGGCTGCACAAGCTGCTTTTCATTGTTTACAGCTGCGTCTAGCTAACACCAGCTAGCCACCGGCTGGTCTCACAGGATAAATAAAGAAATATGAATGAATATGATCATAACCACATGTTCAAGTATGTGAGTCTCACCTGTGATGTCCAGCAGAATCCAGATTCAACTGTTTACTCACTGCAGGTTTTATTTATTCTAACATAAATGATCCGGACACAGTTCACAGTGCTCGCTTCACCGGAACAAGAGTCCTCTGCTGCCCCCAGCGGGCCGGATGTCGTTTTTAGCTGCTTCCTGTTACTTATCTTTAAGATTCACCATCAGGTCACGACTGTTTTATTTTCATTTGATTTAATTTGTAGATATTTTTTATGTTATCACATTTAATTTGTTTTAGTGGGGAAACATTTCAGTGTGGGCATAGACATATATAAGGCTAGATGCCTCGGCCAATGGAGTCGAACGTCACCACATGGCGGCCATCTTGCTGAGGGCGGCTCGCTCACCCATAACATTGTGTTGTAGTGGTGCGTACTTTTTACAATAACCATAACTTGCTAAATTTTCAACCGTTTTTTTCAACTGTTTGGTTTGTTATAAACGTCAGAGATGTAGTTATGACACTGAATAAATTATTAAATTGTTTAGAAAAATTACATAATTATTCATAAGTAGACAGTGTCATGGCTACATCTCTGATCGGTTGAAAATTTAGCAAGTTATGGTTATTTAAAAAGTACGCACCACTACAACACAATGTTATGGGTGCGCGAGCCGCCCTCAGCAAGATGGCCGCCATGTGGTGACGCTCGACTCTGTTGGCCGGCAACGCGGCCGAGTCATCTAGTGTTTATATCTATGAGTGTGGGAACCTATTAGGTCCACGGGTAGGAACCATTGGTTAAGTTTTGTTTGGCCCGGAAATGGTACGGCGGGCGGTTTAAACTACCGGATGTGACGTGAGGAAGAAAACGGTTTTCGGCGTCGCTTCGGTTCAATATAAACAAAAGCTCGTTGTCTCGTTTCTCTCCGGGACTCGATGGTTGGTTTTAAAAACGTTTAAGCTCCGTCGGATGTTTCCTTCATGTGCGTGTGGACGTCGTGACGCCGGCGGAGCTAGCGGCTAGCCCCGCTGCTAGCTGCTGGGGGGGGGCTGAAGATGAAGAGGAAACTGGTGAAACTGAGACCGAGCCCCAACGAGGAGGCTCGGATCCTCAGAGAAGAACAGGAGAGGAGGCGGAAGCTGCGGATACAGCAGGTGAACAACATCCGTCTGTGAAGTGTGTGTTCTTCTCTGATCGATGTGTTCCTGATCTGTTTCCTCTGATCGATGTGTTCCTGATCTGTTTCCTCTGATCGATGTGTTCCTGATCTGTTTCCAAGTCATGAACAATGTGACGAGGGAACCACCAGAGATACGACTTCCGTCTCTGGACATCTTTATGAGCCCCCCCCCCCTTCTTTCAGGGTTCGTGCGGTCATGGAAAACCTGGAAAAGTCACGGAATTTTAAAATGTGTTTTTCAAGGCCTGGAAAATTCATGGAAATTTTTTATATTCATATTTTCATGTCGTTCGTTTACGCTTTAAATGTTTTAAATAATCCATTATTACTATATACTGCTATTATATTGGTATAATTACTATCATATATAAATATATATTATGTTATATCATATACTATATATATTTTATATACTGTCTAACAATAACATTACCATCATATCATCAGTACTATTACCATCATCTTGCCACTGCACCTTATCTACCTATTTATCTTGTGTTTCTGTTTTTTATTCTTTCTACCTCAATATTTTTTATTTTATTCTATTGTATTGTTTTCAAATATACCGGCTGCTATGACGACTTAATTTCCCTTCGGGGATGAATAAAGTAATCTATCTATCTATCTATCTATCTATCTATCTATCTATCTATCTATCTATCTATCTATCTATCTATCTATCTATCTATCTATCTATCTATCTATATGCTTTTAAAGAAATACGCTAAAAATATAAGCAGGCATACTTGGGTTTGTGTCATTTAAGGTTTACTGAATGCCTTGAAATTCTCATTGTTAGTTTGAATACTACATTTTGTCACTTTTTCGCGTATACACCGAGATTTCACAAAATGTTCAGTCATGGAAATTTGGTTTAAACTTATTGAAAAGTCATGGAAATCCATTGGTCAAAATGTGTATGAACCCTGCTCTGTACCTCTCTGAGCTCCTGATCCCGTGTGTCCCTCCAGGTGCGGGAGCAGCAGCGGCACATCGCCCAGCAGATCCGCCAGGCGGTGGAGCGGCAGCGGCAGCGGGAGCTGGAGCTGCTGGGCGAGCGGCTGCGGGTGGACTGGGAGCGGCAGCACCAGGAGAAGCTCCACGCGCTGCAGAGGCTCTACCAGGAGAGTCTCCAGCAGCTGGGACAGGGACACAGGAGCGCCAAGGAGAATGTAAGATGGTCAATCACATTGTATCTGTTGAGGCGATATTCACGAATCACAATTTGTCTCATAGATCTTAAAAAGGTGTGACGTCCTCTGTCCCTCAACAAGAGGAAGGACAAACGACCTTAAACACCCTTTTAACAGGAAAATAACGTAGAAACCTCAAAGAGCCACATGTGAGGGATTCGTCTCCCAGCACGGACACAAGATGCTGCGTGTAACTTAACACATTCACTAAATTGGTTAACATTGGTTAGAAGAAACAGTTTTTTGACGCAATGGAAATGGAATCAGTCTAAAACCAGAATCACAGCTTCATCTTGTCCTGACTAGGGTTGCAAAATTCCGGGAATATTCAAAGTTGGAAACTTTCCATGGGAATTAACGGGAATATACGGGAATCAACTGGAAATTTTGTGGATAATTTATACTAACTGTATTTAACTTGTCATATACAGACATAAATATAAACATTTTGTTTTGTCATAGGCTGATTTGAGCCCTGAGGAAACTTTGGGCACTTGACGATATGCTTCTGCATCATTGTGTCATTCTTAACATAGGTCTTTGCACAGTATTTGCAAATGTACACAGCCTTTCCTTCTACATTGGATGGGGTGAAATGTCTCCACACAGGAGAGAGTGCACGTGGCATTGTTCTGTAGAATAAGATGAGAAAAAAGTTTGTAAAAAAACACTAATGCAATGCCAGATATATAAATAGTTAGCCAAACAATTGGAATCGTCTGTAAACATATTTTACAATTGATGGATAAACGTGCAGTGTGTGCCTCATTCCATACATCTTTAAAATAGAGTCTTGAATGATGTTTTTATTGCTCAGCGTTTAATTTGCGTATTTTTTTTTTTTTTTCAAAATTCCCAAAATTCCCGAGCTTAACTTCCCATGGAAAGTTTCCGGAAATTTACCGGAAACTTTCCGCCCCTTTGCAACCATAGTCCTGACTGAAGAAAATCAACCTGAGTTGAGTCCGATTCTCTGCAGTCAGGTTTCGATTCAGGGTGAATAAAGAAAAAGTAAAGCTAAACTTCTGAAATCAAAATGTGCACAATAAACTTACCAGGCGATGAATATGATGTTTCTAGAATTGTTATTTGTTTGTGACCATTTCGATTCATTTCATCAAGGAACCCGACTTGGCGGCCATTGCTCAGAAGGAGGAAGAAAATCACGCCAGAGCAGATCAGCGTTATCGAGAAGCCCTGAAGGAGCTGAAATCACAGAGACTGAAAGAACATGAGCGACAAAGCCAGTGAGCAGCAGCACCAATATTCACCTCTAAGAAGTTTACATGTTGAAAGTCCTCAGAAAGAACAAGTGTGTTTCTCTTGTTTCTCTGTAGACTCATCAGCTCCAGGAAGAAGGCTCTGCAGACAGAAAAGGAGAGATCAGCAAAGGTGGTCCGCCTCCCGCCGCCTCCCCCCAACCCCGTTCAGGTGATTCACCCATACAGATTATTAAGGACACATTTCTCAATGTAGGCCTGAGAAGAGGGTTTAGTAGCTCGCATGTAAGAGAATAAATCAACACAAGTAACACAGTCTTCTCTTGTTCAAACAGAATATTGATTATAAGAAACCACACGTGGTGAAGAAGTCTGATGTGAGCGCCTTCGCTGCCACACGTTACAACATGCCAGAGAGCACGGTGGACCGAGAGGACGGCACACAGCAGGTACGGCCTCTGATCATCATATGAAATGAACCCAAATGGTCTGTTAACCCCCCCCCCCCCGATCAGAGTCTGATCCATAGATGTGTCCACAGGTGAATGCTCACGAGGAAGCTGAGCTGGAGGCGAGGAGACAGCAGGAGCTGCAGAGGGAGGAAACCAGGAGGAGAGAGGAGCAGCTGGAGAAGGCTCGTCTCAGAGGGAGGCAGGCCCTGAGGAGGGAACAGCTCGTACAGGTAACGGCTGTTACTGACAACAGACAACAGAACTCATGTTGTCAAAAGTCCTGCTGCAGTTCTTAATAAGAAATTAATGAAGCAAAACTCTTTGTGCCTGAAGTGTGTTTTGATTCTCTCTTCAGGATCGTGAGCGCCTGCTGGTGGAGCTGGAGCACATGCAGCAGAGCGACCTGCTGAGGAGGAGACAGCAGGTGTACCAGATGCCTCCTCAGATCTTCCAGCCTCTCTACAAGAGACAGGAGACCAGGGACGACTTCCAGAGGGAGATGGAGTTTGCCTTTGAGGACATGGTCACAGGAGAGAGGAGTAAGTACTGATCGGTGCTGCAGTGCTTTGTTATGTTGTGTTGAACAAGTATGTTTAAAATCAAATAGTTTTGAAGTGAAATTCAGTCTCAAAGCAGCTATATAGTTCTAATGTAGCCTCTTTAAATTTCTTTGTCCGATCCCAGGGGTCAAAGGTGACCTGGTGGTCCAGCTGGCTCCGGAGCCCCTGCCAGCTCTGTCCACGGCCAGCCAGGACCAAGAGCTGGACGTCACTCTGGATGAGATCACCTCCCCGGGAACAGAACACTCTCCACATGAAGCTGAGCAAGAGGCTGAGAGCAAAGAGCAGGAAACATCCGCTCCAGGTGAAGAGAAGCGACAGAGGAACACTGAGTTCAGGAAGTGCTCAGGGTTGTTGGAAGGCTTGAAAAATGTCAGTTACCCTTTGGCATGTACACAAAGGTCAATACTTTGATCTTGAAACTCATCTCCACGGATTCATAACTGCATTCATCGTGTTTCTGGATTTGCAGTGGAACCCTCCAAACCTGCTCCTCGCCGGGCGTTGAAGAAGCTCCTGGATCGTATCAGAGGTCAGAGGTCGACTGAGCACAGCAGTCGTGTCTCTCCAGCTGATTCACCGACTGTGATGACTGATCAGATTCCAGAGCGCGACACCAGCATCGAGTCCGGCTCGCTGACCAGCGGAGAGAAGGAGCAGCCAGCTCCCACTGACCCCCCCCCAGAGAAGACATCCACCATCGTCAGCTGTAAGAACACTTTACCTTTTACTTTGGCTTTCATCTTGTGCCCCATCGACACTTTCAGTTCTATATTATTCATAATAATAACTGGTAAATCCAAATGAAATCCATTTATTCTTGAACATTTTACTTTCTTGTTGTGTAGATGTCGTAAACTTGTGTTTCTTGTATTTAATTTGATCAGCACTGGAGACGTCACCTGCAGCAGAACCTCGACGTCCCGATGAACTCACAAACAGAATCCAAGACTTTGGAGAAGAACGAAAGAAAAGGGTGAATATACAAACAGGTTCCTTTTCTACACGACAGAGACATAATTATTTTTATACATGGTGAATGCAGGCAGATCATGATTCACAGATAATCAGGTCTAAATGATTTTATACCTCTTATAAACATCGCAAGAACATTCTGTACAGACATGGAAACATGGAGGCTGCTGGTCTATGTAGTCCTTGTTTTGACACAGACGTCACAATTAATTACAGCTGTTTGAATTTTAGTTGTCAGCAAACCCACTCTTTCAATTGGAGCTGCCTTGTGATTGGTCAGAAGATATTGAGCCAGGTGATCTTCATCCCTTCATCAGTGCAGCCTCCACATAAAGCAGAGTTTGCTGATCACGACTTCACTCGTCTGCAGCCCTTTGTTTTATTCTGTGTTCTGTAGCCAAAGCACTGGGATTTTTTTGTGGCAAAACTTTTAAAAGCAAAGTGAAGTTGAGAATAATGGCGACCGGTGGACGTTTCATTGAATCCGGCAGAAGAAGACGTGTGCTTCACTCTGAGCTGGTTGTGATTCCCTGTGGAGACGGTTGATCCTCTGGAGGCCGACAGAAACCTGGACACATTTCATTATGTTGGCTCTGAAGTGTCCACATCAATTGTCTTTAAGGAAACTGATTCCTCAAATGTTTTTTTGAGCCCTGCTGCAAATAAGATTATTGGTTGGAGTCCGGCTCTATGATCGACCTGGAGGTAATTTCCCAGTCACTGTTTTACATGCTTTATTATTTGTGCAGGAGGAGGAGCTTGAGCGGGAGAAGCAGCAGCAGGTGGTTTTGCTGCAGGAGCTTGAAAAGCAGCAGGTCAAACTGGAGCAGATGCTGCTGGAGGCTCAGCAGGAGAGGGAGGATCTGAAAGCTGCTGCGGCGAAGCAGGAAGTGGATTTCAACCAATCAGACGTACCTGACCAGGATCAGGAAGTGGCCTCGGTTCTCACTGGTCCAGCAACTGAGGTCAGTTCAGTTTTAAAGCGGTTCATGGTCCTTATCATTCTTCATATGGTGATTCACATTTGTTGGTATCATCAGTCAAACCTGTTTTTTACAGGTTTTGCAGTCATTTTCAAATAATCCGATCAGTGTTTTCAGCTCCGTTCAATTACTTCAGTGACGATTGATTGTTGCCACACCTCTGCTTTCTGCAGCTGGAGCCCCCTGCAGGTGAAGATGACCACCACCGGAGAATTAGAGAATATCAACAACGGCTGCTGGAACAAAACAAGTGAGTTTTTAAGTCTATTGATGAAATATGATTTGTGATTCAACTCTTTTCTATTTAGTTGTTTTTGAAAGTAAATCCCTGAAGGTCTAAGTTGTCATACTGTGTCGCTATTAAATCCCCTTGGTGCAGATTTGGGGAAATAAAGGTAAAACACTTAACTTTTAATCCTTTTCCATCTGGTTTTATTTTTAGAACTCACCAGAGGTCCGTGGAAGTGGCTCGCCAGCGTCTGGAGGAATACCAGCGGGCTCTGCGAGTTCGTTACAGCATGACCTCTCCGTTGTTTCAGTCCGCTGTCGTACCTCCAGGTCCCTCACCGCTGCATCTTCCAACCCGTCGACCTCTACCTACAACTCCTGCAGTCCCTTCATTCATCCATAATAAACCACTGACCTCAATAGAAGTTCCCACTAGAGAGTCTGATGTTCGGGCTTCACCTCCACGTCTTCCAGGGAGCGCTGGTTCCCGGCTGCTGCCCGGAGAAGTGGAATCCCGCGCAAATCATTCAAGGAACCAAAGAGCAAGCGTGAGCTCCTGGCTCACCGACAACATAATGGAGAGAGTCACCGAGCACCTCCCACAGAGGGTGAGACCCTCCTCGCTCACCACAGAGCCTCCGCCTCACAAACTGTTCACATCACGTCCCTCAACCAACGTCCCACTCCAGCGATCCTCCGATCCCAACCAGGCCACCAGCCCGAGCCTCTGGGACGATGCACCTCTGGTTCCAGGCCGTGCAGAGGTTCAGCCCGGGGTCGTGAGAAGGGACGACAAGGAGAGGCAGAGGCGAGAGCTGCAGGAGTTCCAGAGGCGTGTGCAGGAGCAGAGGGAGGCGATAGAGCTGCAGCAAGAAGAGGAGAGGCAGAGGGGAAAGCTGCAGGAGGTGCAGAGACAGGAAGTAGAGCTGCAGGAGTTCCAGAGACGGGAAGTAGAGCTGCAGGAGGTGCAGAGACGCATGCAGCAGCAGAGGGAGGCGATAGAGCTGCAGCAAGAAGAGGAGAGGCGGAGGGGAAAGCTGCTGGAGGTGCAGAGACGAGAAGTAGAGCTGCAGGAGTTCCAGAGACGTGTTCAGCAGCAGCAGGAGGCGGTAGAGCTGCAGCAAGAAGAGGAGAGGCAGAGGGGAGAGCTGCAGGAGGTGCAGAGACGCATGCAGCAGCAGAGGGAGGCGGTAGAGCTGCAGCAGGAGGAGGAGAGGCGGCGGCGGGAGGAGGAGATGGAGCGGATGAGGCAGCAGAAGGAGACGTTGAAGGCTTTGATTCGAACTGATGCACAAGTAAGTGAAGAAAAGTTCTGCTGTGAGTTTGTTGTTGTTCGAATCTAACTCGATTAGAAACCTAAGTGTGAATTAAAGGAAAGAGATCTGAATTGTTTGAGCCTCTTTTCTCTCAAACGCTCTTTGAAAAACATCTTTCCTGTTCTGCTCTATTCCCCCCCCCCCCCCCCCCCCCAGCCAGTTCCAGACGCTCCCAGTGACGAGCTGGTTTCAGAGCGCACGGGTCAGACTCGCCTCAGGTTGCTTGCGTTCCTGCTGAGAGCGATCGAGGAGTCGAACGGAGGAACGTTATCACACCTCCAAGCCCCTGACAGCAGAGAGGCCTCCCCTCCCCTACCACCGGGTGGCAGTGGTGAGTCCGTTTCGTCCACTTGACTCTATCCACCTTCTTGTTTCAATCTGATCTCTTGAGACAGATTTACTTTCACGTTCGTGCTACTTATTAAGAGATTGTATAGATTTTTATATATATATTTAATTCTGCATCAGTAATCGTGTTTAAATGAATTATAAATGCTGCAGTTTCATTCAAACCGTTTAAATTTCATTTATTTAAGATCCCATCGCTCAGCGCAGTGTTGCTGCTCCAGCGTCCGTCCTCCTGCCGGAGCTCCTCCCCCCAGAGCTCCTCCCTCCTCCGGCCCGAGCAGCGAAGCCGCCAGTGACCCGCATCCGACTGGGAATCATGGAGGCGGCGGAACAACACGAGCTCAGTGCGATTCAAGAGGTGGAGACGTCCTTCATGAACGACAGAGTCACAGGTCGGCTCAGCCCCGGAGACAATTACTACAACACTGTTTTCATCACGTGCCCGAACTAGGAAAGCAGTGCAGAGTATGAGCTGATTTGATACGTATTGTTTCCTCCAGGCCCAGAGAAGAACCTGAAGGGACCATCAGCTGTGAACTGGGATCCGCAGGAGGAATCCGATTTGTCCGTCTCATCTGACAGGACTCAGGACACGCCCTCTGCGTCCAGCAGCGGGAAACGGACGGACGACAGCTCGAGCAGCTTGGGGACAAACTCTGAGACGTCCCAGCATTCCGTCTGGAGAGAGAGACTTCTGACGGGAGCAGTGACCTCTTCAGAATCTTCAGTGTCTGGTACGAAGAAGGGAAGGAATACAGACGAGGAACATTGCAGCAATTTGTGAAATTAAAATATTTCCACTGTGCTGAAACCCTGTTTCTTCAGATTCCGTCCTGAGGATGATCTCGCCTCCTTCGTCGGACTCTGGGAGAGGAGCCGACGTCTCGGGTCCGGCAGCCACGAGCTACAGATCCTTCCCAGAGGTAAGAGCAGCTGAGAGCAGCTCTCTGTCTTTCCTTTGGAACGAGTCACTAATGTGAGAGTCACAGGTGAAGGAACAGTTCTGTCCACATGTAGAGGATCCTCATCAATCTGCTCAAATAGAAGCAACCTTCTGACGTGCAGTTGGTGGATGTATGATTTTGATTATAACATTTTAACAAACATGGTTCTAGGGTGAGTTATCTGAGTTTCACTGCATGTCGCCTGTGACTCTTTTCTAAAAGCTCTGAGGTTCACAAGTGGATCGATGGTGAAATTCTGCCAAATCTGAAGCTTTGGCAGAATCTGCCTCAGACTCTGATGCTGGAGAAGCTTTTCTCCATTGTGTATGTGTGTGTGTGTGGGAGATTGGTTTGGTAGAGTGAATGTGTAAAGAGTGGTGTCTTTGTGTGTGTGTGTGTGTGTGTGTGTGTTCTTTTTCTGAGCAATGATGTGAAATTACTGAACCAGAAAAGTATTTGATCAAAATACATTTTGTGATGGTTTCTACACTTGAGCTGAGCTCTACTTCTGAAAGTATAAAATGTTAAACTGTGTGTTGGGGGGGGGGGGGGTTGTTTGTTTGAAGTATAGTGTATGAGTCAGAGTGTGATGTCTTTGTGTGTGTGTTGGGGAGTTAGTTGTTTGGAGAAATGTGTATAAGTGTGTTTGTTTGTTTTCTGAGCGATGATGTGAAATTACTGAACCATAAAAGTATTGAATCAATACATTTCATGATGGTTTCTACACTTGAACTGAGCTCAGCCAGAACCTGACGAGTTGGAACGTATGAAATGACCTGTGTGTGTCTGTGTGTGTGTGTCTGTGTGTGTGTGTCAGTCTCCCCTCAGGCCTCCTGACCCTCACTGCCTCTCCTCCACCACCATCTCCAGCGGCAGCTACATCACCACCGATCCTGAGCAGAACGTAAACACTGGTGAGACGACAGCATCTTCCCCAGAGTTCATGTCTGAAAACAACGAGCTGCTGGAGCTGAACCAGTGTCGAGAGTTTTTAAGTCTTTGTTTGAGCCTGACTCCTCCTCCTCTTCTCTCCTCTGTAGACACGCCCCCAGCTGTCTCGCTCTGTGAGGACCAAGGAGCCGATGTTCTCGACGTCTCCTCTCCTCTCGGTCAACTCTCCTACATCAGGGACACGTCAGCTGCACGTCGTCATGGTGACGCTGTTCAAACTCTGTTTAGCGACGGCAGCATTCAGCGGATTATAGAGCGATACACGAGGGAGCTGGACTTCTCCCTCAGCTCCGCTGGGAGAGCGACAGGTAGATCCAGAGCCCAACATGCTAATGGTTTCTCTCCTGACCAGCACAGGTGCTCCCACTTAGTTCAGTGGGAATCATCCCACAGTTTGTTCATCCTGCTAAATAACAAAATACAAATACACATGAGGAGCCGAAGCTGAGAGGAGCGGCTCCGTCTGATGATCCAGCTTTTCTACATGTCATGATTTTGTTTGTTGGAGAAGAATTGAAACTCATGAATCCTTGTCTCCCTCCTCAGACAGTGAAGACTCGTGTGTGGACGAGCCCGGTTCTGTGGCCGGAGCCTCGGAGACGAGACTGGAGGGCGAAGGCTCTGCAGGTCGTCAGGCTCCGCCCCCTCAAAGTGACCTGGTCAGTGACTCACAAACCACTTTACCCTGTTCACAAGAACCGAGTCTGAACTCTAACCAGTCAGTGGATCCGTTGCTACAGGATCCAGACTTTCGTGTCCATCCAATCCCGGATCACTTCTCAGGTGACACCTCCTCCCAGGCGGAGGACTCGTTCCGGCCTCTGATTGGCCAGCTGGCGGAGCAGTCCTCCTGCCTCGCTGCTGACCCGAGGGACTCGGCCATGGAGCGACTGGTCGGGCAGCCGTCGGCTCACTCGTCCATGATCGGTCAGCTTCCAGTGGGCGTGGGTCAGGGGGGGTGGGATTCCACTCTGAGCCGGATGATTGGTCGACTCTCCCACCTGTCCGGTGCTACTGGTCGGAGCGGCTGGCAGGACGCGAGTCAGCTGATGGGTCCGATGGAGGCGGAGCCGTCGACCACGTGGTTGGATGAAGTTCAGGAGGAAACACAGATGAGGCCGCTGGTCGGGGAGCCGGACACCGATCACAGTGGAGTCTCAGGTAACTGAGGGGGGGGGGGCTGAGACTGAGACTCCAACCTTCTGCTGATTCATTCATCTGATTAACAATTGATGAATAGATGGAAAATAAGTCTGTTGGTTTCTCCGCTGCTGTTTGTAGGTGAGCAGACCCACATGGATCCCAGTGTCTCAGCTGAGACCAGTTCACCATCACACCCAGAGACCAGTTCACCCTCAGACCCAGAGACCAGTTCACCCTCACTCCCAGAGACCAGTTCACCATCACACCCAGAGACCAGTTCACCCTCACTCCCAGTGTCTCCTCCTGACCCGTCGTCCCACTGTGCCACTGTCCCGGCTGCGAGTCCACATCCAGAGGACCAGATCCCACCGAGCCAGACCAGTCCACTGGACCTGGACCCCGACGGTGAGAAAACAGTGAATTCAAGTGACCACAGACCTTCTGGTGATTTAAACACAGGAGGGAAACTCTCATTGTGCATTATATACATATCTGTTTCCTATGGAAGCTGCAGTTGTTTCTCTAACTTGGTAAGAATCTTAACTGTATGATCACTTCTTATAGTTTTCCCAGGCTCAGACTCTTTCCACCCGCTGCTGGCTGAGGTCACCCACAACGACACAGCCGACCCCTCCATGACCTTTCACCTGCTGTCACACAGAGGGCCGTCCTCACTGGAGCTGACCAGTGAGGAGCCGAGTGTTTCCTCCGCTCCTGGAGGCTCCGACACTCGCGGTGATTCCTCTGTCGAGTCCGACCCGTCGCCTGAACGCCTTCGCTCGGAGAATCCTGCCGAACACCAACTCCTCCAGGACCAAACCCAGGAATCTGCCCTCGTGCTGGAAGACACCATGAGTGCAGACGTGGAGCTGACGGATCTGAGTCTGTCAAATGTAATCATGTGTGATGAAGCACCTGCTGCAGGCACATCACAGCCAGCAGGAGGCGCTGCAGAAACGTTTTGTGATTCAGTTCAATTCAGAGACGTTTGTGAAGAAATGACCTCTGCTCCGGGCTCCGACCTGAGGAAGGATATTCCGCTCTTCCATAGGATTATGGTATGAACGCATTGTCAATCATTTTATTTTTGTAACGTGTGTCAAGTCATCGTCTGAGTTGTGTCTTTTCCACTTGGCCCTCAGGACGCGGCCGGTCAGAAGGGGATCCTGGAGCAGTCGGAGATAACACTGATGAGTCTGACAGACGAAGACACAACCATCACTGAGGAAGAGGGAGATGGTGAAGAGAACAATCCAGATGAGGAAGGACAGAAAAGCAAAGAGACAGAGGTACCTGAACATCCATCAGTGCTGTGACTCCGCCCCTCTGTAGTGGTGGGTTTCTGATCTGAACATTGCACATGTCTCCTGTAGGGGGCAGCATCCACGTTACCTGAGGACGGAGCTCAAACTCATCCAGGTAACGTTCAGCAGAGATGAGATCAGTGGGGAAGCTGCTGATTGGAGCAGGAATAAGTTTCCTTTTTTTAACACTGACAGAGAAAATAACTGGAACTTGATGAAAAAAACTGTAAAGAGGACTGATAGTTATGAGTGTGTGTAGTTTGAATGTGGTGCCATAAGGGGAAACGTCCATTCTATTCAAATAAAGTAAATGTGGATGTATTCAGGAACAAAATGGAGCAAGACTTGATCAAATTAAATGTGATTTATTTCTCAGTCAGATCTTTTGTGAGCTTCAGTAAACGTCTCCCTCTGTCCCTCCCTCCCTCCCTCCATGAAGAGACGCTCCTGGACGCTCACTGGGGTCCGAGCCGACGCCTGCAGGACGTGAACGAGCAGAAGCGCAGGGCTCTGATCCAGAGATCCTCTCGCCGGGTGGAAGGCATCAAGGCCAGAGTGGCTCTGAACAGGAATCGAGCTGAAGCTGAAGCCAGGGAAGAGGAAACCGAACTTCGACTTCCAACTGACGAGTCAAAGGCCGGAGAGAGTGAAACGTCTGGTTTCATCCAGCAGAGCAAGTGTCCGCCTCCACCTCCAGGTTTGTGAACTTCATATCATTTCACACAATCAGTTTTCTGTCTTTACTTATTTTTCTTTCCTCCTCTCTATTTTTACTTAAGTTTCTTTCTCTCAACCTTACTACGTAAACTGCCTTGTTTTCAAATGAGTTTCTTTCTCTTTTCTTGTCTTTCCATTTCTCTGTCGCTCTTTGTCTTTCATCAGTTCATTTTATTCCGACCTCTGTTTTCTGCCAGCGAGCGCCTCCGTGCTGAAAGAGGTGAAGATCTACGGCCCAGAGCAAAGGAAGCGGGACGTTTGTGAGATGTACCAGAGAACTCAGAGGTGAGAGGAGGATCCTGAACCGTTACTCACGGAGCTGAGAGGATTCAAACCTTGAAGGAAAACAGTTCTGGCAGAGAAAACTTTGAACTTTAAGTCATATTTTAGAGATGAAACCTTTTAGAAGTGGCTACATACATAACAGCTCACACCCAGCAGTCTCCTTATTAAACCACATTAATCTCATAATGTTCTTCCCGACCTGCACACATCAATCTATTGCCTTGACATAATCTCGCTAATTAACAAACGCAGATGAAAACAACTCTCATCACAAATGATGTGTTTCCTCAGACTGTTCCATCAGCTGGAGGAGGTGAAGCAGCAGAAAACCATCCGGAGCCGACAGGAAGCGTCCGCACAAAATCGACTGAAGGCCAAAGAATTCCACAAGGTAAAAAAAAAACCTGTTGACGTTAAAACTATGATTCACTTGTTGAAATGAGTTTGATAGAATTGTTTTTTTTCTTCCATCTCTTCACAGAAAACTTTAGAGAAGCTTCGAGCCAAGCAGACGCATCCGTGACTCCATGGATGTTCTACTTTTGTAAAGTTTTTTTATCAATAAAGTATTTAAGTTATTACATCTGACTTTGTGCTCAAACTGAATGTGGTTGAAGTAGCAGGTTTTTAAATCTCAGGCAACTTTCAGATGATCGTCTTTTTAATAGACAAGAAAACATTCATGAGGTCATTTACAGATGAAAAACACTGGATGTTACAGTTTTTACATGTTAACAAAGTGAGTCAGTCTCAGCAGGTGATTGAACTTCACTTTCACCTGAAACGTTAGACTTCATCCACACATGAAGGACGATCAAGTCTCAGTTTAGACCCAGAGTGAAACATCCTGATTTCAGATGCTTTTCCATACAAACATTGATGCAGATCTTTGGGATGAAATCCATCATCTCACTGGTTCAAGCCTCCATCTCTGAATGTCTCTCTTCCTTGTTAGTTTTTTTAGATTTGTTATGAGCTTGTTGCTTTTCATTAAGGCCACGACCGCAGCTTCTCAGGAGGTTTCAGAGTTTGGAGAAAGTCACGGTCTTGGGGCTTTTCTTCTCCATGGAGGCCTGAGCGGATTTGATCACGTCGTCTGTCTGAAGCATGCTCATGTTCCACGTGGCCTGAGGGGGAAGAGAAGAGATCCAGTGACTGAGGCAGGAGGATGCTGACTGACCTGGTTTCTCTTGAGGGACGTGGTGGTGTTACCATGTAGTCCAGGCCCTCGGCCACGCTGTGGTCTCTGGAGTAGAGGAGGTTGACCTTGGTGCCTTGCACAGCGACCGGGCTGCGGCCGGCGATCTCCCCGGCCATCTCCACCGCCCCGGTGATCATGGCCTCCTTATCTGCAAACACTCGGCTGCACAGAAAACGTGTGGTGGATTTTAAAATGTCCAACATGTTGCGTCAAAATTAGGTGGAAATCATAAAGTTTTGATCTGTAGAGCCAGGTTGCCATGGTTATGTTCCTGTAATCTGCTTCGTCCCCATTTTAGTCCTAAATTGAGGTAGAACCTAATTGAACAAAAGGTGGGAGTATAGTGTTGATGGTTGATGAGATGTTTACCTGACCAGTCCGCTGCTCTTCGCCTCGTCTGCGTACATCCTCCTGGCCGTCAGAGCCAAGTCGTTCACCAGGCTGGTAACAGACCGGGGGGGGGGGTTACTATCTATACCACGACTTTCTGAGAAAGTGTCTCACTACATAGACAACAGTAATCTTGTTCATTTTAGATAGACGTTACATAAGAAAGTATGAGTATACGACTTGATTAGATGTTCTTCTTCTACACGCTTGGCCCAGCACATCACGTGTTTTCCTTCATGTTATTAGACAAACTCTGTTTACCTGCGGCTGCCGATGACTTTAGGAAGTCTCTGCAGAGTCCCGACGTCTGCTGCAAGTCCAATATCTACTTCCTGTCAAACACAAAGCTGGCTCCGTTCATTTTTGTCTTAATCATCTTCGTCACATTCAGGAATAAAGAGAGGGGGGGGGGGGGGTTCTTACCTTCACCTGGAACCAGGCGTCCTGGGTACACAGGCGGATGTCACAGGCTGTGATCAGGTCCACACCTGCAGCAGAGAACAGACAGTCAACTCACTTTCTGATTCATAATCAAATCCTTTCATATAATCTTTAATTAATAAGAAATAAACATGGCGAAAAATAACTGAGGCAAAGTTAATCTGCAGAAACTGAGGAAAAGAATCACCGACAAGATTCTGAGTGTTACGAGACCAACAGAGACCGAATGTGAGATGAACAGGAATTTCTCATCTGATTTTCATGCACATCCTCATCAGGGAGAACCTGGACTACAGAGTTCGCAGTGAGACCAGGTTCACGTGTGAAACCTGATGGAACTCTGATGGATGTGAGGAAACATTGTGATGTGTGATTCTAAACAAACTAAAACACTAGGAAGTAGAATCTGAGCTCGACGCGTCTCACCTCCTCCGATACAGGCTCCGTGCACGGCCACCACAACAGGCTTCGGACACTAAGAGAAGAAAACAACCAGGATTGATTTTACATGAAAACACGTTAACAACCAAATAGTTTCAATATTGTTCAAACATGTGTCTGGTCTGATCTTATAATCAGAGCTGATAAATCCATTAAATAATTTCATTCTCCTCAAATGAAACCATCTACTTGTGTTGACAGTGAACTGAAAGTTCTGCGTTCTTCATGATGTTTGAAATGATGAATCGGCCTCAGGGTTCCTCGCTGTGAGGAACAGAACCCATCTCCGGGTCTTCTCACCTTCTCTATGACGGAGAACGTCTCTTGATACTGGGCGATCTTTTTCCGGAGGCTCCAGGAGATTCTGGCCGTGTCATCGCCCTGCGGCTGGAGGATGTCACTGGCCATGTCCATCAGATCGATACCTGCACAACAAGGTCCCATCAGTAAACACAACTCTCTGAAAACAGCACAACTCTTAATGGGAGAAGGGTCGGACCCCCACCGGCTGTGAAGACCCTCCCTGCTCCAGAGACCACCACCACTCTGCAGTCCGGGTCTGCGGCGAGATCATTGAAACAATCCACCATCTCACTGCCGGAGGAGAGAACAACACACAGTCAGCTGTTTGGAAACTTCACACACGGGTCAGAATGATAAGAGCAGTAAGAAGGAAATCTGCTTCCTGTTTCAACACAGCTGCTCTTAAATTATTCAATATCATTAGTGTTCAGATTAATTTCCAATCACTGTAAAGAAGTTGCCTTATGTATGCAACAAAAGAAATTGAGCAATTTAAAAATGACTGACATCACTTTACCTCTGCTGTCACCTCCAGTCACGTTTATCAATTAGCTCTTTATATATATATAATTATTATGATAATCACATTATTAGTTTATTGATCCGATATCAACTCTTAAGTATAAATGGGAAAAATATATTTGCACACTGAGAATTTAATGTAAACAAAGAAAAACTAGTGTTGCTTGTGCAGTAAAAATACATTTAAATTGTTAGATTGAAATTCTTACACGTTAATAATTCTACATATAATTAAACATGGTTATCCATCCAAACATTTGTCACTAGGTTCATAATAATTCCACATTTGTTTTGAACGTTGTGACCAATGATAGCATCTCAATAGAAAAGCCTCCTGCCTCCAGAAGGCTGAGTTCATGGCGTTGAGCTTCTCAGGCCGATGCAGCTCCACGTGGGTGACGCACTTGGCCGGGTGGCTGATGGCGAGCGTGGTGAACGGAGAGGTGGGGCCAGCAGAGGACGACATGGCTCTGACCACAGACGCACTGGGAAGCCACAGTCCTCGGTCTGAGAGAAATCCACAGAACCATCAGAGACCAGTTAATCCTGAACAAAAGTGAAAACAGCAGCAGGAGACAGGATTCTACTGTGGACATGAAATCTGACAGTGAGAAGAAACACTTCTGATGATGAATAATTACGACTTTATACAAGAATGATGCAACAATTATTTTAACTGTGGATTATATGTTGGAATACTTTGTTTACAAAATGCCAGAACATTGTGAAACATTTGCCATTTCGATAAACAAACGACGAAGAGGAAAACTTTAAATGTCTAGTTTTAGCAGATCAAAAATAACAGCATTAAACGTCAGATGGAACCAAACAAACAACACATTTTAAAATGACTGAAACCCTCATTTGTTCCTTTTGTTGATCAATCCAAACTGAGTAATCGTTGCAGCTCTCAACATTTTTAATAAGTCAACTGTTTCTACTTCTTGAGCCAAAACTTGAAGCCAGAGTCTTCATGGAATTTGGGGAAAGTCTCGATCAGGAGAGACTTAACTTCACTTGCTTTACCATTGTGAGTTTTCCTAACTTTCCACGACAGTGAATAATTTCTGAGTCTTTCTGAAACCAGTCCGACATGTTTGAGGACCGGTGTCTATGTGGAAGACTGTGAATGTAAATGTGGTTTCACCAGGGGAGTGTCTGAACTCACTGGGTTTACTGGTCCTCCAGCTCCTCAGGCTCATGGGAACTCAGTCACTGGTTTAACAGCTAGTCAGTGAATAAATAACATTAACATATTGAGTTATTCTACTGTATTGACACGTCTCTTGTTCTCACTGGCTGTTAATGCTAAGCTAACCCCTGTAGTTGTGTTAGCTTCCACAGAACAAACAGACTTGAACTGAGTGAAGAAACAGAGAAGCTCCTGTTGTGACCTTTCACCTAGAAACACTCAGATCTGCTGCTGACCTCTGGTCCTCCGGGGTCAGGTCAGGAAGCTAAAACACACATCTGGAGGGTTCACATCTGTCCGGTTAACAAGTGAATAACAACACACAGCTGCAACACACGACAGCTAACAACACACAACAGCTAACAGAGAACAGACAACACACAACAGCTAACAACACACAACAGCTGCAATACACAACAGCTAACAGAGAACACACAACACACAACAGCTAACAGAGAACAGACAACACACAACAGCTAACAACACACAACAGCTGCAACACACAACAGCTAACAGAGAACAGACAACACACAACAGCTAACAACACACAACAGCTAACAGAGAACAGCTAACAACACACAACAGCTGCAACACACAACAGCTAACATAGAACAGCTAACAGAGAACACACAACAGCTGCAACACACAACAGCTAACATAGAACAGCTAACAGAGAACACACAACAGCTGCAACACACAACAGCTAACACACAACAGCTAACAGAGAACACACAACAGCTAACAGACAACAGCTAACAAAAGCTAACAGAGAACAGACAACAAACACACAACAGCTAACAACACACAACAGCTGCAACACACAACAGCTAACAGAGAACAGCTAACACACAACAGCTAACAACACACAACAGCTAACAACACACAGCTGCAACACACAACAGCTAACATCTGTCCGGTTAACAAGTGAATAACAACACACAGCTGCAACACACGACAGCTAACAACACACACCAGCTAACAGAGAACACACAACACACAACAGCTAACAACAGCTGCAACACACAACAGCTAACAACACACAACAGCTAACAGAGAACAGACAACACACAACAGCTAACAACACACAACAGCTAACAACAGCTAACAGAGAACAGACAACACACAACAGCTAACAACACACAACAGCTAACAACACACAACAGCTAACAACAGCTAACAGAGAACAGCTAACAACACACAACAGCTAACAGACAACAAACACACAACAGCTAACAGAGAACACACAACAGCTGCAACACACAACAGCTAACATAGAACAGATAACAGAGAACAGACAACAAACACACGACGGCTAACAACACACAACAGAAAACAGACAACAGACAACAAATACACAACACACAACAGCTAACAACAGCTAACAGAGAACAGCTAACAACACACAACAGCTAACAGACAACAAACACACAACAGCTAACAACACACAACAGAAAACAGACAACAGACAACAAATACACAACACACAAAAGCTAACAACACAGCAGAACACCAGCAGCCTGTGACACTTACACTGTCTGACCGCGGATCTGAGGGAGAACATCGCTGCTTGTAGAACCCGGAGTTTAATGATTGATCAGGTATGCTAACGTTAGCCTGGAGCTAACTGACGCTAACAAATCTAAAGTCTAATCTAAAGTCTTTGGGGTCAAAGTTCACTGGTTCGAACAGAAACACACACCAGCTGTGTGAAGGTCCACTGCGGGTTGTGATACACAACACACTTCAATGACAGGCAGTGACCCTTCTACAGCTAGCTTAGCATTAGCATATTTTACAACTGGATACGGTGGCCGATGAAGCTCAAACTGGAAAGTCAAATGAAAACAAGGTAAAGCAGAAAAAGCCCTGGAACAAGTGATGTCTCAAACTACAGAGAAGTCCAGAGGAGAAGTGGGAAAAACTGTCTAACGTGACCGGTAACGATGATCAGTTCTACAAATATATATATATAAATATATATATTTATATAGATTTATCTGGCCATTAGACTCTACACCAAACCCGTCCTGCAAAAAACACCCAAAAAGCAACTAAACCCAAACAGAATTCTCTCCGCTTCATTTTCTACTTTAATGATTCTGCACTTTGTGTTTTAGGGTTTTGTTTTGTTTCTTCTCTGTGGCTTCATTGTGTAACCAACATGTTTTCAGTTCCATGGTGGTCTGTTTGTAGTTTTGTTATTATAATTATTAGCGTGTTAATATATGCATCTCTGAAAAGGAACTACAACTCAAGACATTACAAACTACACACGCTGCCAAATCATCTTTTTTTAAAAACCCTTAAAGCCCAAAGGAAGCAGTTAAATGAGCCATAATCCAGACGAGTGATATTGAGATAAGACCTGAAGTTCAGATGGAAGCTGACGACCAGTGTGGATGTGGATCAGAACACACATCCAGACAAGGTCTATACAAACCACCAGACAACAACCCCCCCCAAAAAAACTTTAGCTTCTGTTACTTTTTCACTGGATTAAATCAGATTTGTTCTAAAAACAGAAGGGTTAATCTGACCAATCACGAGTCAAAGACACTGACAGAACAGAAACAAGAAGTAAAATCTGAACAACATCACAACAAGAAAACATTTTATATTGAATTTTTTTATTTTCTTAGAACAAAATTCTTGCAGAACTGAATCGGCAGCAATTAAAATAACACAAAAAAGAAAAAGAAACGTGAGCCATAATAAAAGTTTCAAAAGATGCTCTTACAAAAACCACGTTGCCCTCTGCCACGGCGCCAGCTGAGCGTAAAACCATGTCCGTCACAAACACTTCCTCCCAGGCTACTGTATAAGCATAATACAAAAAGTAAAAAGGACAACTTAATAGACACACAGGTACTGATACTCTATTAACCACATCTGGGGCATAAATATCAAAAACTTTAAGTGTTAGCACTTGGTACATCTGCTTAATACCAAATATAAGGGATTTGAACTTCAGGGATTTACGTCATTGTGAAAGAAACGTTTCACAGTATTTTCAGAGTTTTTGAAAACCTATTTTCCCAGGTCTGTTGTTGCAAGCAGTCATGTCTAAGTACAAGTGAACATGGGAATGGCGGACCATCTTCGGCTTCCCGGCTAAAAGGTTCAGTTGGCGTGCTGAACGGTGGAGAAGCAGAGTTTGAGGGTGTACGGGTACGGACCAGCTGGAGAGAGAGGGAGAGGGCGAGAGAGAAGAGACGAGAATCAGGAAACATGAAGCACAAGAGGAATCGGTCACATGTTCATCATCAACAGTCCTGCTCACTTGCTCCCGCTGTTTTCTAAAAATATTTAAGTCTCATGAGAACATACAGATTCTAACAAATGGAGCAGTACCACCAGAAACCACAGGGGCAGCGTTGCCAATAGTTGAAGTGAATCAACCACGTGTCCCCTCGGGTTAAATGGCATCGCAGACGACAACATGTTAAAGTCGCTGCTCTAGCTTCTTTCTTAAAAGGCAAAGTTATAACAATGTTTGTTGTACAGACAGAATTAATGAGACTCTTCTTTCGACCTTTAGTCCAACATCTGTGATATTACTGTTTTTAATGCAGCCCGGTTTTTGTTCAACTCAATTGTTTGTTTGTTTTTTAGATAAAAGCTTTTTACACATACTTGCGTTTTTCATCTGGAAATGGTTCATCAAGGCCAGAGCCTCCATGGCGTCGTTGATGGACTCCCACTCTAGTAGACCTGAAGCGCTGCGGTCACTGGGAGCAGCGCCACCTGGTGGGTCGAGGGCGGACACTTAACACACAAACTGCAAATGAGGAAACCGCTGCTTCCAGAACAACAAGGCTGCAGCCACTTCATGATTCATTTCCTGGTTTAAATTTGATCAAAAAACTCTTAAAACTGTTACTCTACTTGATCTGGGTAAAGTATAGATATTGTGATTCTGTACTTTAATATAAAATATGTTAACAGCAGTCATGTTTATTAATATTGTATATATTCAGTGGATTACAAATGTATATTTAAATGAGCAGAATGGTAACTTACTTTTTCCTGTGAACATTTTGACATTGATGGGAACCTTGACACCGATCTCGTCACAAATCTATAAAGAGAACATGTGATATTAGAAACTGTAAAACATCCCTTCAGCCTCATAATTTAGAATGCAACACAACACAGATGTTAGTCAAAGGTCTTTTCGCTCGTTTCTTTTCAAGCGTTGTTGATTTAATTTGAAGGATGAAAATGTGTGTGTGCACGATAGAAACACATTTCCTACAGACCTGAGAGAAAACCTCAGGCGACACGTCTGGCTGAGCGTTGAAGAAGTGCAGCACGTTGCTCGGGTGCTGGATGCGGTTCTTTGCAGCCTGTTCTGGTGAAGTGAACCGGTTGTTCCTGGAGCCGTGGAAGTCCTTGAAACTGCTCGAGCCGTCGTCCAGCTCGTAGCACTGACCGGGGACGATGGCCTGCTGCTTGGACACACTGCAAGGACGGATATCAACAGATTAGGAGGGAAACCAGGAGTGCTGATTGTTGGGATGCCTCACAATTAAGTTATATCTATGGAAGCATGAACACAAGTGAGGGAATCAAACTCACCACACATTCAGCTTCTGTCCAAACAGGAAGTTGTTGTTGAGATGAGTGATGGCTCGATCTACAGCATAGCAGTCGCCCATCTCCACCATGGCTGCCCCAGGCTTGCTCTTCATGAACTTCACCTACGGATGTGTCAGACAACAGGTTTGATAAGTTTGGTGCAGTAGAGCTCTTCCCATGGCCTCCAGAGACAAAGTTTTGTACAAACACGCCGGGGGTAAAAGGGGCCGGAGCTGGGTCATGTGCTTCTAGGAGACTCAACTTCGAAGCATATTTTGCAGCAAAGCCACGTCACATGAGGTGACTTTAGTTAGAAAGTGTCCCGGTGTTACGTCTTAATGTCACATTACATCTACGTCTGTTGATGTGGTATTATACGTGTGAGATACAGACACAGGATGAAACCGATGACTAGTCCACAGACCAGGTCAGCTGCTGCTCACAGCACAAACGGTTTAAAGGATTTATACACACATGAGATTCTAAACATTGAAACCGCAGCTGATTATTCTTATGAAGAGATACTGGTGAGTAAAAACTGAGCAGAGAAAATAGTTACACTCCCTTTGAGAGTCTGTGTTGGGATCTGAGCTTCCATGTTCTTTGTTTTGGGAGCTGGTCTGTGTGCTGTTATGTCTTTGAGTCCCTCCCCTTGTTAACACAGTAAGAGTCCAGCTCTGATGAAAACATGACTCCCAGCAAACATGTCCACATTCCCCATTTCAGAAAACACTGTGGTGTCTTCAGGGCTCATAGACACACCTGTCACCAGGGTGCGGTTGACCCAGCGGTGCCACGGCAACAACCTCAGTTTGTCGTTTGATTTTTTGTGTTTATTTTGCAAAAAGTGCATATTTCTCAAATAAGTCTTAGAAATATCTTGCTTATCAAAATGTATATAGTAATTGATTTAGCGCTGCGTTTTCACATGGATGTTTGTTGAACGTTACATTTTAAATTTACTTTGGGATCACATTGCAATACTGACCCTCTCCACGTTGCCATAGAGACAGAAGATATTGAAGACACGGTCTGCATTCATCTTGACGGGTTCTAAGCCGTACACCATGACCACGGGAGAATCAGCATGGGCACCGTACTCGCCAGGAGGAGGAGGAGGTGGTCCGTACCCGGGCCCATAGCTCCTTCCTCCGCGCCCTCTCATTGGTGGACCCATACGTCGGCCCTCATAGGGAGGGGAGCCGTAGCTCTCATCGTAGCCATGGTAACCTGCTGTAGAACCAGGCAGCAGGGAGAGAAGAGGACAAATTATTAATGGAGGCGACGCCAAGATTCTTCTCACTTTAAAACATCGTCACTGGCTGAGGAAATAGATTTGGTCCCTTTGTCGGTCAATTTAACACCTGAAGTGTTTGTTCAATTGTTTCCATTTGATTTGGTTTGTTTTGGTTTCACAGTATTTAACAAAAGCTGTTCTTCTAAACTTTCATGTGCAAATCAGTTTCAACGGGCGGGCCCGCCTCGATGGGGTTTCCTGTTCCCCAGGTCTCACCATAATCAGGGGGGTGGTCGCCCAGCAGAGCAGGTTGTCTCTGGCGCTTGTTGGGGTTGGCAACAACATCCTCTACAAGAACAAGGAGAAAAACAGAGACAGATGAATACAACAAAAGGAGACTGGAAACAAGTCCGACAGAAATCTCTTCCAGACAATGACGTGCCGGAGCATTTCAAATATGCATCTCTGTAAACTAAAGGGCGCCAACCCGACCTGCCTCAGGCTCCACAACATTACTGTCAGGGCAGGTTTTCAAAAAGTGCATCATGAAACTGTCACATGGATTCAAATATCCATAGAAGAATACCACACACATTAGACTTCAGTCAAACCAAAGTAGCTGAGGTCATCACAGGTATTTATCTTTGTCTGCTTAGAACTAGCAAATGGATAGATCGATATAAGGATCAAGAGGAAATTACCCTGAAGCACAAAACCCTCTGATAATTCATAATACTGAAGCTTTAGCAGTGTAAGTGGCACAAAGAGGAGAATGATACTAATGATCTGGGAAGTGAGCAGGGTTATCAAACTAAATCATATCACAAAGATTCATTTAAGAACAAAAGGCTTGTCCGCTCACACACACCTGTACTGCTCCCATTGCCATCTGCATCTCCATCTGTACAGGATCAAAATAATCATACACCATCAGAGCCGGGTTAATCAAATGTACATTGGTTTTTCTGGGGCAAATGTGAAATTGGCCCAGTTAAATGTAGAGTTCAGTAAAACCCCTCATGACTGTCGGTTGCTATGTGAGAAGTATTTCAGGATTAATGTGGAACAAGGTTAACTATGAAGTGTGGATGGCTTGGTGACCGACCACACTGAAACCGTCTGAGAGCAGAGTCTGATCAGAAGCAGCTTGTAAGTTTTAAACACAAGCAGCCACTGAGGCTGGAGGGTGTAAAGCTCTGCTGGCTTCTAATCAAATAGGGTTGTCATGGATCAAGCACATCCTACAAGAATCAATGTGAAGATTCCTCTGATTAAAAACCATGATTTGAGTCCCAATAAGAAACTAATAACATTATTCCGAGGAACCACACACGTAGATGAGATCCCTGATGGTTGTAAACGCGACAGAGGAAAGAAACAGTGACGTTAGAAATGCAGCCTCGGACAGAACCACATTCATCACCCTCTTCCAGAGAGAAAGACTACACCTGTATCAGGAGAAAGATGGAGTCATGTCAGTCTTGTGTGGCGATGTTGAGTGCTGGGCTTTGGTGGTGGTGGTGGGGGGGGGGGGTGATGTGGTGCTGTGCAGAAAGGTTCCCTGAGGAGGGGCTCGATTTACTTACTGCATGCTTACAAACAGTGGGAGGAGGACATTTGCAGCAGTAGTTCCACCACTCTCCACTCAACTCATTTCATCCCATACTCTTATCCATTTCCTCTTTTGGGGGATAACAACTGTCCACCACAGGATCCATTCCTGGTTTTATCAAGATGAAACGCCTGCGGGCGGGTTGGTTGGCGTTTGGCTGCCGTTTCCATCCTTTTAGTTCCATTTTGGAAGGCCTTGAGGCGGCCATAGAGCACATTTCAGTTGGGAAGCCGGCTCCTCTTAGCCGCACATTGCCAAACCTGCATCACATGGAAGGTGTTACACAGGTCTATAGACTTTGAATATTCAGAAAGAAAGCTGCAGTCAAAAAAAGGGGTAGCTACAAAGGGATGCAATGTAGTGACAAAAAAAAAAAAAAAAAAAAAAACAGAGGAAAAGATGAAGATAAAGAACAAGAGATCAAATCTGAATTCCATGTGGGAGGTCACACATAAGGAGGTAAAACCCACAATGGGCCTGACTGGGCTCTGAGTGTGCTGGATGGTGTTGTCAGCAGTGTCTCGTCTTCATCAGTTGTCTTGTGTTGAGCTTGATTCGGAGATGTGACTCATCTATTGGATCAGTCGGTGCGACATCAGCAAGTGTCCGAGTGTGTTGCTCAAGTGTTTTGTTTTCGTGTCGACAACAGTGACGAGCATCGCGGCCGGTAACCGTACAGGAGGGGGGCCGGGGCTTTTAAAATGTCGGTTGACGGGTCAGTATCAGTATGCATCGTCTGTGGTACTGATAGATGTCTGTCACTACTTCTGTTTGGGTGGATGCTGTGTCTTCGCTGGTGTCAGTCTCCGTTTGGTGTTGACGGTGGCGGGGGTTTGTAGCTGCAAGCTTTGGCCTGCTTCAGTGTGTACGAGAGGAAGGAGGGCTGGGGGAGCGAGGGGGGAGGGACCAAGTGTAGCTCAGTGCCCAAAACTCCCAACCCTCAAGAAGTGTGCGTTGTCTTCGTGGCTCTGGTGCTGGAATGCGGAGATGAGGAATGAGTGGTTGTATCAGTCCTACATCATCGTGTTGGGTGGATGGTGTCTCGCAGCGGAGCCCCTTGTGTCTCGGGGGGTATTTGGACGTCTGTGTGATAGTGGTTGTGTCCTCACTGTAGAAGTGGAGTTTGGAGATGGTGGTTGCTGAGTGGTGATGTTGTCAGCATGTACTCTCCCTCACCCTCTGAGCACACGTCCTGTCCTGTGAATGTGTTTTTAACTGACCGGGGTGCGAGACCACAGATTTATCAGGAGATAAGTTACATGATGTGGCAGACGCAGCGGTTCTACTGATGCTGGTCAACTCCTCTGTCCCCACTTCACACAAATCGCACAACAAAACTGACACAAGTTAGACAGACTCGTCCTTTGTCAGAGACCAGAGTTAGAAATACGACCAAATGGGAGAAATTGCTGTAAATAGTGAAGACGACAGTGGAGAAGACCAAGATCAGTTACGGCCGCCAGAAATCTTGTTTCCTCTTATTCTTAATTCAAAGCTGTAAAACATGTTGGATCTTAAAAGTCTGTTTAATAGTTAATTCACTTCTAACCCCAGTGGAAACCCAGCAGACTGACTGGTGTGGTGTGAAAGGCAAGAACCACACCTGGGCAAAAAAATACCACCTGCCACTTTGTGTTGGTGCAAGATTGCGAAAAAGACTTTAAGAAGATTTCCACAAACAAACCAGAATTTTGATCCCGGCAACGGATTAAATAATCTTTTAACACTTAAACATTGTGAGATTTGACATTTTCTACATTTTAATTTATCTGAGAATAATTTATGATTCTTGATGAATTAAAAAATCTGATATGTCTAGGGGAATAATATTGAGCGTTTGATTTGGTGCAGATCCAGAAAAATAATCTGTATCCAGGGTTTCTGCTTTCATAAGGAGACTTACGAGGTATTCACTCTACTGAGGAACAGTCTCGTATTTATTGCACTGAGACAAACTTCAGGGGGAAAAGGATGAAGATTTAGCAGCTAATGCAAACCACAATAGTTCAAAAAGAAGTCTTGAACATGGACAACACCAGTGGATGACACCAGGTGCAAGATTCTGGTAAATCTGAACTCATCCTCCCATGAAGTAAACCAGAGAGACCTCATATCACAGTGACTTAGACTGGAAACCATATACTCTTCTTTACAGCTTCCCGGTAACAGACATCGTACTGTATGTTCCTGTTTTCAAGTGCATGCCAACAAAAATATGTTCGCAAAGAATGTGGCGTCTCGGCCTGTAGATGTGTTCCTGCCTTTCACAACGTACACCAGAGTTGTTCTTCTACACTTCACAGCTTATATCTACAGGGCAAGGAATTTACTGCATTCACAACAATTTCCCCCATACCTGTTGAACCCCGCCCTAGTGTGTTAGTACTACAGATGAAAAGCAACACTTCAGTTATAATGCCACATGTAATTCTGATCATACCATATATTAGTGCTATGGACTTATTCATCTATTTAGAAGCATTATAAGAAAAGGGTGTTGCCTCCATCTTCCCAGTAGCCCACGTATTCAAACACTCCACAGGGACAGTGAGGCGGCTCTACAGTATCAGGCCTCTCAACTATGAAAAGTGCCGGGCGTCAGTAAATGTGTGCGTTTGGGTGTTAAGGATTTTACCTGGGCCTCCGAGGTTGGGGTTTGTGTAGTCCCAGGTGTCCTGGTCATTCTTGAACACATTCAGGCGAGTGGGCTGAGGAAGATTCACATCAAGCACGACAGTTAGGAAGGAATATCAGAGTTTCAGAATCACTCATACTAGAGATGTTCCTATCCAAGCATCAGAATTGCCTCCAATACTGCTGGGTCAGGCAATGGCAATAAGGCAAATCCATATACCGATCAGCCAGCACCACTTCAAAGTGAATTAGTTCCACCAGATAAAACTGCAGCTTTGTGCAGTTTGTCTCTTTATGCATTTGTTTTTTTTTTACGGGTGGAACCTGAACCACGACAAACAACGCTAGCAACCATCACTATACACAGGGTTAGTAGCATGCAGCTGTTGATGCATCATAGAAGATGTTAACACTGGTATCGGATCAGTACTCTGGAAGAAAGTGCTCACTACACACGTTGTGTGTTGCAGTCCTACCTTAGCGTACTCGATCTTCAGCGTGCAGCAGCCGGAGTAGATGTCGGCACCGTTGAGTGATGCCTTGGCTCTTTGGGCACTTTGCACAGAGTCGAATGTAGATAACTGAGTTAAGGATAAAACAGGAACTAACCATAATACCGGATGATAATGTAAACTAACGGAAGACACAATTATTAAAAATACCTGCATGCTGCCATCTTGTCTTTAATCCTAGAATATTTTCACTTCAAACTTTATATCTCCGGTTCTTTACTTGCCAACGAGCAGGTTTTTTTGTTCTAGTAAAGACTGTTACAGCACCGGCAATTAATTCACTTTGACATTACTGTAGGAAACATGTCTATGGGTTTTGAAATGCAGCCCAACATGTTTCTCTTCACACGTGGGAACAGGTATTACATATGGGCAAGAACACTAGGCTGTTCCTTCGATGTTGGGAAACCAGTTATTTATACATCGTCATTGCCGAGTGCGGCTCTCGTGTCCGACAGAATCCACGGAAATGGAAAAAGGATATTCAACCATTGCCTGGACGCCGTTCTTGCGGAAGATGACGATTCTCTGGACGGGCCCACAGTTGTTGCAGATGGTGTAGAGAACATCCTGTGAAAAGGAATCAAGTTAATAAAATCACATACACCACAGTACTGAGAACAAAGCTGAGACATAGATCGTTAGTTACCAGCACACGTTTGTCACACGTGGAGCATTTGTTAACAAGGTTATTTTAAGCACAATTCGATAATTGTTTTCCTTTGTCACACGACGCCACACCACAGATAGGAATGAAAGTTAAGGTGCAGGTGAGAAGTAGACAAGCCGAAATCGTCACAGAGGATAACATCCAACCGGCTCCAGATTATCAGACATTTAACTGTGTGGAGGTAAACTAACATGGTCTCAGAATTAAACCCGATATCTGAAGAAACACAGCAGCTGAAATCTTGGCATTTACCGTAGTGATGGGGTAGATTGGGTTCATGATGGTGAGCAGAAGAACATTGTTCACACTTCGGGAGTCGTCAGAGTCGCCCGGCCTGGAGATCTTCTGGCTGGTGGAGTAGTTGATGAAGGCCGGGTGTCCTGCGATGTAAACCTGGTTGTCCGCTGCGTAGGTTACGGCTGTGGACGCTCCGTTCATGTCCTCGTACTCCACCAGGGCCTGGCGCTTCTTGGGCATCACCACGACATAGCTACCAGCAAAAGCAATGGAGGGGTTTGAATGAAACGCTCAAAGCTGTGAACTCACATAGTCCACAACATTTGATTCTAAATTCCATGTCTTGAATTTCTTTAGCTACCTGATAGCTCCAAACTCTTGCAGCGCCTCCACGAGGTCGGCTTCCGTCACGCCGTCGACCAGCCCCCGGACGTGCACCACCACGGATGGAAGGGTCTTATGGGGATCTTCATATCCCTGTGTGAAGGAAAACATGTTCAAGGTTAACATTCACTGGACTCGTGTGGCACAAGAGGATCTTTGTCCTTCAGCAGTGTTGAGCTGCAGTGCATTTAAAACATATTCAGTAGTAACATTAAGATTAAAGGAAACCAGCACCTTCTTCTCAGTAAACATGTGTGTGTGTATCCTGTAGTGTCAGCCGTAAATGAGTCAGTTCAAACTGCATGACCTTCTACTTTGTGGGATTATGAACAATAGGGTAAATGTGAGTTTAAGTAGCTGGCTCAGACACATACTTCTGTGAGTGATGACAACCCCCTCTCGCCGTCATAAAAACATTCCAAATAGACACTTTAAGATATAAAAGACTCAGAGGAAGTACAGGGTGAACCGCTCCACAGTGTCAGGGGAACAACCAGCAGAGCTTCATCCAGACCTCAGGAACATTGAGGGTTTGTAAGTTATCTACGTCGTTTGGAGCAAAGCTTCATTCTTTTAAAAGTGGATCAGAAAAGAAAATGTGAAGTTTCCTCCTGTAATAATAAAAGCCCACTGCAATTCAACTGTAAATGTACGTTAGATATTATTATAGGTGGATATGGTTGAAATACTGTTAAGGGAGGTTTTTCTTCGATGGTTAAAATGCTACTGACGCTCTGTTTGTGTTGTACGTGTTCACGTGATACTTGTAGTGAGGCGAATATTTCCATGATGATGGCCATCGTCATTAAAATACTTTTCATTTAGTTCATATTCTTCTCTTTATTTCTTATTAAATATCATTGGTCCAGCTCTAATGCTGACGATGGATTTAGCTAACTTACTGGTTAAAGGTTCATTGACTACGTTGTTCTGTTCGGATCCTTGCCTCCACAGATCGTGTGAACCCGGCTCTGCGCTGTGAAGCTGCCCGGGTTAGAGGACAGGCAGCTGGGGGAAGGGGCAGCTAATCCCCGCGGGGCCACTTCACCTTATTAAAACGCGTTTCTTCTGAATAAACCGTGTTTCTCTGTGTTCAGACATGTGGTTTAACACCGAGCTCAACGTGACGTCACTAAACAAGCAGCTGCTCGGTTCGAATCCCGTCCGCCCTGGCAGCCACGGCTAACAGCTAGCAGCTAACAGCTAACACGATGCTAACGCTACCGCTGGAAGAACAAAGCCGGGCGGAGGCGAGGCCCTGCCGGGAAACCGCCCTCCGGAGCTCCGCCACAGGCCGCACAGCCTCGGGCACATCCTCATCCAGCCACCATGTTCTAAACACAACATTAAATCTATAAAGTTCGTTATGAATAACGACTTTTAAAGCGTCACGTCGGTTTATCGGCCCTGTGACGCGTCGCGATCCCTTTTTTCCCACCGACGCGCTGAATGAATCGACCCGGAGCGAGGTGCGCTGCAGCCCGCGGCGGCTCCCGCTTGAGACCCACTCACCGTGGCCATGCCGTCGGTCTTCTGTCGCTTGGTGGCCCGGCCGTCTTCGGTGTAGTAGCGGCTCGCCGCGGTCGCCATGTTGTCCTGGTGGAGAGGATGGAGCCAGTGACGAGGAGCTGAAATGGACGGAAAAGTCAAGAAAAACCGAGCTCGGCTTTCCACGCCCCCTGTGACGTCATCCCGTGGCTTTATAGGTGCAAGACAGCTGTCAATCAAAGTGGGACTTGAATTCTGACCAATGGGAGGACGAGTAGGGAGGCAAGCGAAAGATGAGTGTATTTAAATAACCTGATTCAGTGGAGCTATATATTATAATACATTGATTATTATATTGTATTAATATATATTATATTTTATTAATATATATTATATTATGACTACTTTCATTACTGATGTTACGTTTAACTGAATATCTGTCAAAACCTTTACAGGTAACATCAAATACATAAAATAAACAGTATTAGGAATTAGTTTGTTATTAGGATGTACAAAACTTGAGTGAGAAATAACAGCACAGTAGACACTGAGGTTTTTGTTGAAGAGGTTTATTCAAAAATAAAACTGCCGCTGTCTCACTGTAGAAGCCAGGAACAGAGCCAAACGGTCAAATCAAACTTCAGCGCTGTTCATACGTACTTTAAAATCAAAAAGTCACAGGAACAAATGAGGAATCCACACACGGGGGGTGAAAAAGTCTTTTTCTGCAAGGAGGGAAGCTGATCGGTTTGTAAAAAGGGCCGTGCATCACAGACACGACAAGCAGTAGGAATGTGACGTCACATATTTAAAGGCATGCAGGCCAGGAAGATTTCGTTCATGCCATTATACGAGGAAACACTACACAGCATTTAAACTCAAAATTCATAATGAGTGAAATACAAAAAACTATCTTTGCATTTCAAAGGGGGAACATAAACTTACTGTTCAAGAATAAAAGCAGTTTTTCAGTACTATGTCCTCGCCCTCAAAACCTGGGCTTTTCTTCAACTGCAGTTTACTGTGAACTGTCGAACCACTGCTAAAAGTCAGCTGCAACTCTCTGTGTTACCTTAACGTCCTAAATCGTCTGAGAAGAGAGACAACCCATAACAGCAGCAAAACATTTAAAACAATCAGATTTCCGCCTACTGCACTGACTACAGCTATAACAATCTGAGCCTGCACAGAAGCTGCAGCCCTGGGGAGAAAATTCAATTTCAACAACAGAGACCAGACATACAAGTACAAAAGAAAAACAGCTGCTGTAGGGCTGTAAATGCAGAGTGTTTGAGTGTGTGTGTGCATGTGTGTGTGTGTGTGTGTCAAATAGTCTTCATCGCTCAGGCATCTGCTACCGCAGGGCTTCGGTTTGGACTTCCTGAACGGGAACGACTGAAACAGAAATGGAGCAGAGTTAGCTCGACACAAAGGAGGCTGGAAGGATGATCAGATAAATAAGTACATCCCACATTTAATACACCTGATGTGAAAGACTGGATTGGCGCTGATATTTGTAAACTGTCCTTTGAACTCAAAGTCCCAAATAAACCAAACTGGATTATTTGTATCTGTTAGGTGTTAAATTGAACTCATGAAATTATTTTGGGTGTCTGAGGAAGTAACTACCGGGTTAAAAGGTAAATATGTACTCGAATATTGGGGGGAAATCAAACATTTTACAGTAAATTGCACATCCTCGACACCCGACTTGTAACTGGAAGAAATTGTTTTCAAAAGTGTTAATCCTTCCACTTCTATAAACACAGGAAGGGAGGGGGCAGAAAGGACTCATGGAAACTACTGTGTAGGATATCAGAATGACTACGGTTTGAAAAAGTAGCATTCATTTTATATTATTATTATAATGGGGGAAAAAAGCTTAAAATGGTAACGATGTTGTGATTTGTGTGACACAAGATAAACATATCTGACAAAGCCTCCTCAGAAATATCAGCCCATAAAACTCCTTCCTCTCTCCCACTCACTCATCCATTCACTCACATGCAGACACACATCTTTACACCGTGCATGCTTCTAAAAGTTTCTATTTGTAAGTTTTTACTACTGATATACGTTTTAGCGTTAGCATCAACAGCTTAAGTTCATCATCAAACTTAATTCCTTTAACTTGCCGTCTCCAGTAATGGAAAGTCACAGCAGTGTCGTCTCTTGTTTTGCTTCCATTACTTTCACTTCATTGCTTCTATGCAAGTCAGCATGCTAACCAGCTTGCCGCTGCCCCCCCCCCCCCCTCCAATCTCTCCCCTGTGGCGTCTGATCTGCCCTCAAGTCAAACGTGCGGATGAAGAGGTGGCGCTGTCCAGAACGTGTGTTCTACTCAGCCACGCGTTCCCGGTTAAAGAAAAGGTTTGGTGTGAAGTACAGTAGTGATAGAAGCAAAAACAAAAAACAGTCTGAGACAATTATGAAATTAAGTTGAATGCCAAACCTGTAAGATTTCTTCTGGCAAAAGGCTGTTAATGCTAACCGTGGCTCTATAGCAACAGTAAAAACTTACATAAAAGGCTCAACTTTAGCTTGATTATCACCATTATTTTCCCAGACAACATGAGACCTGTGCATTTTCTTTCATCATCAACATGAGCTTGTCAGGGGGGGTTTAATTTTTGGTTACCTTTGGAGACAGTGGCAGAAACAACAAGAACACAGAAGCGAAGGATGATAGGACTGAAGGACGGATGACTACAACTCGTAGAGACACTGCGCTGGGCGGCTCTTGAAGACTGATCTCTCGTCAGCTCTCTCTCTCTCTCACTCACTCTCAGAAGCTAAGACAGAGGCCCGGAGAACTCTGGTAGGTAGGTCGGGGGTCTGGTAGGTCGGTAATGGATTAAAAAAGGAAGTGGTCGAGGTCTGATCTGTGTGGGTCGGCCCTCTGGTACGTCTGAAGGCTGGCTGGCTCAAGAAGAACAACTGTGTGTGTGCGCGGGCTGATCTCGTCTGAGCGTGTGCGTCGGTTGAACAGACGGTCACCCATTCACTGTGGGGGGGGGGGGGGGGGGGGGGGGTTCGGTCTGTAGGTCGACCTCTTTCTCGCTGTCTAACACCAGATGCAGAAGAGGGCTGATCTCAGGTCAGCGCTTAGTCACCCTCCCGCAGGACGTACACACCGCCAGCTGGCAGACCCTGGGCCTGGGATCAGCTGTGGTGTCAGTGCAGTGCTCAGGTCCCACCACACGCTTTAAAGAAAATATGAAAAATAAACAAAACTGTGCTGCAAAGATTCTTACCCTAAATCACACAAATGGTGCGACCGTGTCTGATCTCAGATATTATTCTAAAGAAATCTCTTGATATAGCCAAATTCAGTTAAGTTGTTAATTAATATTTAAGAGAAAAAAAGAACATTTCAAACTCTAAACCATCCTTATTTAACACTTGCATAATCCAAGAAACTATTTTCTATCTTGCTCTGTCAGTCTAGATTCATTTCTTTCCAATTGAGCTACTTCTTAAATACATCTTAACGTGGGTGAGATTAAGAATGCAGGTTCATCTCACTGGTTCTAATGCTGAGTCTGACCAGTGAACGTCTCTCATGGGCTCTTTCCTAACGTCGAGTGGCACAGATGAGGAGCCACACTGAGGTTAAACAGCGCTGAAAGTTCAGGGCATTTCAGCGTTGGAAAAGAGCACAA
Organism: Limanda limanda; assembly: GCF_963576545.1. Classification (NCBI taxonomy): domain Eukaryota; kingdom Metazoa; phylum Chordata; class Actinopteri; order Pleuronectiformes; family Pleuronectidae; genus Limanda; species Limanda limanda. The sequence continues at coordinate 28,425,441 of NC_083641.1, read as the reverse complement.
GAGAGACATCTAATCTTTCATCTATTTTGACTTCAAAAGGCCGCTCCCTGTCCTCTGACCCTCCCACTCCTTAACAGCAGCAGCAGCAGATGCAGGTCGTCTCTGTGTCGGCGAGGTCGTGCAGTCTGGCAGCGGTCTGGGAGGTCGCCCGTCTCACTGTCGTTGTCGTTGGGTGTCAGCACGGCGCTCCCCGGGTGGAAGGAGGATCTAGTGACTCCCTGCCTATGATGGAGCACCTGGCATTGTCGACTGTGAAGAACATAACTGACCCTCTCTTGGATTCAAAGTCTGTTGTGATCTGAACTTAAAAATCTACAATTGATCATCTGAACCTGACTGCAGCCTGAGATGTTACACACTTCTTAACGTCTTAGTAAAAAACCAAGCGTGAGACATTTATTAGACAGCCTACACTCTGTTCCTGTGAATCAGACGTTTACCTGCTCTTCTTGTGGTTGGCTGGAACAGAGCGTGAGCGGGACCGAGAGACAGAGCGTCTCCTGGGCGCGGAGACAGAGCGTCTCCTGGGCGCAGAGCCAGAGCGAGAGCGGGATCTGGAGCGACTGGAGGAAAAGAGAACGTTTAAATGTGACACTGAAATAAAGTAATTAACTCATCTAAGTTTATTACTTGTAAAGATTAAACTACAACTGCCAAATAAGATGCACACGAACCTCCTGAATCTCATTGTGTCGCTGAACTGCTCAAACAAGCAGACAGAAAGTTTTCTTCCTTTGTTTCATTCATTTAAAAAGTCCTTCATTAGTCCCGCAATTGGGGGGGGGGGGGGGGGTGTATCTATTTATTACATGACTTATTGTCGTTTTCTTGGCTTTGCATTTCTTTTCATGTCTCTCCCCTATTTTACCTGAAGGACTTTGCAGAAATAAACTTTTTACACAGAAGTTGACTTTTTAAACATTGAAAATGCTTCTTGTACATAAGTTCAAGCTGTGAATGCACATACATAGCCCGAGGCATCAATCACTAATGAAAACTGATTTAAGAAAACAGATCAACTTCTAATTGCTTTTTGTAAACAAATTAAAAAAGACACAACACAGCTGCAGCAATAATTGGAGTGTCAACACCATGAAGCAGGAGATGATTATTTTGTACGACTCACTGGACAACCACCATCAGCCGAGTCAACTCTGTAATTAAGATTCAAAAACAAAACGTTTACCTTCTCACGGGAGTCCTTGACTTGGTGCGGGCTGGAGAGCCAGACCTAACGACACAGGAAAGAACCTCAGTTTAATTACAGCCGTGACTGAAACTACGGCAACACTAGAGGCGTGTCCACGGCAGACTGAAGAAATAACCAGCCACACAGCATTTTAAGTGATCCCTGAGGGAAGTAATAACGACAACATGCGACTGCAGATCAACAAGCCTCACCTGCTCCTGCGTCTGGCGTAAGACGGAGATCTGCGACGGCTCCTGAAAAAGATCCACGCGATTATCGTTGGGCTCACACACGGTCGACCAGACTAAACAACACGAAATTCCACTGCTTATCATCATGTATTATATAGGAATAAAAACACGTGCAGGTGTTAAACAAACATTAATACATTATGAACTACAGACTCTGAGATGCTTTCACATTCAGGGTTCATACACATTTTGACCAATGGATTTCCATGACTTTTCCATGACTTTAAACCAAATTTCCATGACCGAACATTTCGTGAAATCTCGGTGTATACGCGAAAAAGTGACAAAATGTAGTATTCAAACTAACAATGAGAATTCCAAGGCATACAGTGTACCTTAAATGACACAAACCCAAGTATGCCTGCTTATATTTTGAGCATATTTCTTTAAAAATATATGAATTATTTAAAACTCAGAATAAATGAACAAGGAATGGGCATTTGATTAAATTGTCTTAATCGATCGTTGGAAGAATTAACGATCGATTTTTCGATTAATCATTCATATTTTTAGATTAAAATTCACTATTTATAGCCTATATTAAAATGCAGTGAAAATAGAAAAAACAGCGTGTTTCCTCATTGAGGTCTTTATTACAAGATGAACAACTCTTCTGGCAGTTAAACAGGATCCGTTCAATGTTACACTTGAAAATATGCGCTGCTGTAATCTTGAGCCCCGATGAGAGAGCAGCTAGCCGCTGAGAGCTAGCTCGATCTGACGGCTCTCGACCTCTCAGTCCAGTCGTTGTAACGCCCTCACTCCCGGAACCCCTCACCCAGACCCGGGTCTGTCCGGGTTACCCTCCGCGTGGACTGAGGGTCCGTGTGCGGACATGAAGCCGAGCAGCGGAGGCTTAGCTCCGGGCTGCTTCCTCCAGCTGCTAACAGCCTCGCTGTGCTGCGTTCAGGGCAACTCGGATATTCCGACCTCCTGCCACATAGCGAACATGCAATAGTTTATCGATGAAACAATTTCATCAATGAAATTCTTAATGATCAATTAATCAATAGTCGAGTAATAATGCCCATCCCTAAAACGAACGACATGAAAATAAGAATATAACAAATTTCCATGACTTTTCCAAAACTTTTGGGAGATTATTTTTTCCCATGACTTTTCCAGGCCTGTAAAAACACATTTTAAAATTCCATGACTTTTCCAGGTTTTCCATGACCGTACGAACCCTGCACATTATTTAATAACCTATGAGCATCAACATCTCCTGTTAATATTTGATATGGAGAGTTTGGATCCTGACTCACCGGCTGTGGCTGCGGCTGCGAGTGTTGGAGCGATAACGGCGTCCACGGGACCTGGACCTGGAGCGAGACCGGGAATGGGAGCGAGACCTGGAAGGGAAAGACAGAAAGTTTATTCACGTGTGTCCTCTGCTCCTCCAATCGCACGTCCTGAACAATCTCAGCGCAAAACACACTGAGCTTCATGAGCCGCTAATGTGCAGCGAAGAAGCAGATTAAGAAGATTAAGATTAAGATACATTTATTTGTCCCAAACACATGCACAAGCACACTCATGCAAGGAGGGAAATTTTAACCTCTGCTTTTAACCCATCTGGTGCAGGACACACAGAGCAGTGAGCAGCCATGTACTGCCCGGGGAGCAGATGTTGGGGGAGTAAGGTGCCTTGCTCAGGGGCACTAGACAGGGTAGGGAGAATCCTCTTGGATTTTTGGACAGATCAATCCAGGTTCGTCTTTTTGTTGTTTCTCCGTGGAGTCGAACCAGAGACGGACCAGAGACCTTTTCTGCCCATAGTCCAAGTTTCTGCCACTAGTCCACCGCCTCCCCATACATAGATACATGGAGAACGTGTGCATTCCCTCACCTGCTGCGCCGGCCCCTCTTGCTGAAGCGGTAGCAGTCGTAGGCGTAATGGCCTCGGTCGCCACACTGGTAACACCGGTCCGCGGGGTCAAACTGGCGCCGGCTGGGGCGCCCGCGGCCCTTCCTGGAGAGGCCCGTCGACAACTCCACACGAACACGGGAGCCACAGAGAAGCCTGGGGAAACGGTTTGGTTAACTATCGGTAAGAGAGCAACATGTGGAGTATTCATGCAGATTGAGACTTTGACCAAACGAAATCGATCCGGCGAATTTCAGCACGCGCCACTGTGTCTATCCATTTTTTTTTTGTTTTAGAAAAACGTATTTAGAGTACTAAAAGATACTACTCACTTTCCATCCATGCCTTTGACAGCATCTTCTGCATCTCTGGGATCCTCAAACTCCACGAAGGCAAAGCCGGGGGGGTTCCTGGCCACCCACACACTTCTCAGGGGGCCGTAGTAGCTGAACGCTCGCTCCAGCTCGCCCTTGGCAGCTCCGTTGCCCAGGTCGCCCACGTACACTTTACAGTCCCCGGTCCGAGACGAACTCCGGGAGTGGTGCGACATGGCTCCTTACCTGGTGAGAGGCGGGGGGGGGGGAATATGAACTTCAGGCTCTGGCTCAATAAAACCACGGATTCTTAATACTCCTAAGCAGAATAAGTGACTTATTACTTAAAACATATCTTCAAAGAGCATTTTATTTGCACCAGTGCAGGCGGTTTATGACCGACACGTGTTTTATGATACAGTTGTCACCTGAATGCCATAACATTTGTGTGATAAACCAATAAATCTGAAGTCAATCCAGATCCAGTGAGAATTTATTCAACATTTATGGATGTTGATTTCTCAGGAAACAATTCATGATCTGGATCTGGCAGGAAGTAATAAAACCAGGCATCTTTAAGGGACTGACTTTAATACTATAACTTTCAAATTAAATTTGTCTGTGTAACTATATACCAATAATGTAAATTGAATTGAATAACTCTTGGTTTAGGGTTATGTTGAGATGTATTTGGTGAACAACCTGGTTTATTAATCATATTATTACTTCACAAACAGTTGATTTATCCTCCAGGTCTTGACTGTGTGTTTGTGTGTCTGCAGGTGCAGCTGCTCCACATGGCTCATGTGTTTGAACTTGGAGCAGCATCCATACGCTGGAATATGACCAAATAAAATGCTTTATTTAATCAATAATGTTCATTTTACTAAAGACACAGCTCTTTGGTTTAAATGTATTAATTGAATCATGTGTATTTATCGTATCGGGATCCACATGAGCACCAAGTTGTGTTCAGGTCCGCTTCACTTGAACAGGAACGACCGTGGAGACGTTTCCAACTTCACGGAGATGTTTTCATACAAAACGATTAAATATATGTTGAGGTTTGAGGGTAAATTAGCGGTGAAATCCAGGGATTAGTCGGAGGCCTCCATCTCCTCCCGCTCATAAACAATGGCGGCCGCACGCGTTAGCTCCCGTTACCTCTTCAGTTTCCGCTTCGTGCCTCCGCTTCCGGCTCCGGTGGAACTTCTCTTCTCTTCTCTTCCCTCGAACGCAGCCGGAGGTCGAACTGAATCCGCGACGGTCGCTTCCTCCGGAGTCCACGCGTCGAACCGCCGCTGACACGGATCCTCCTGCTCTGTCCCGCCGGTCGCCGGGTTAGCTTCACGTTAGCTTCACGTTAGCTTCAGGTTAGCCACCGCCTCCGACCAGCGTCACTTCCGCTCCTGCGCGCACACACACTTCCGGTGACGATGGAAACCCATAGTAACCGATAAATACTGGTTTACAGGTTTTTTTGGTTCACACTCAAACATCAGAATCAGAAGTATTTTATTGCCAATTACGTTCACACATACAAGGAATTTGCTCTGGTTATTGGTGCAAACAATGAACATAGAAACATAAAATTATATATAATTTTATACAATAATATTGTCTTTTGCACACTCTGTCTACATATTCTTACACTCATAGTATATTATATTACCTATTGTATAGTCAAATACTTATATTTATACCTCCACTATATATCATATATTGTATCATACTCTCTGTATATTCTTTGTATATATAAGTCTATATACACATATTTATACATGTGTACATTATGTGTACATTACATTATTATCATCACATTACTATTACTATTATATTTACTGTTGTTGCTGCCATTATTACTATATACTGCTATATATACTGTTCTATTTTTATATACTGTCTAACAATAACATTACCATCATATCATCAGTACTATTACCATCATCTTGCCACTGCACCTTATCTACCTATTTTATTTTATTTTATCTTGTGCTTCTGTTTTTTATTCTTTCTACCTCAATATTTTTTATTCTACTCTATTGTATTGTGTTTTATTGTATTCAAATATACCGGCTGCTATGACAACTTAATTTCCCTTCGGGGATGAATAAAGTACTCTATCTATCTATCTATCTAAAAACGCAATAAATACAACATGCATAGGAGAGCAATAAAAAATGGGAAACCAGTATAAATTTACTCACTGTTTACTTCTTATTTACTCACTTTTTACCAATATTTATACAAAGTAACATTTATTTTGAGATTAACATTTCTGAATAAAAATATATAAAAGATAAAAGATATAAAAAGTGAAGTAAAAAAGTGAAATGCTAAATGCAAAATACTTAACAGTGTCATATTGCAATATGCAATGTAATGCAGTATAATATAGTATGATATGATATAATGTGTAAATTTAACACATCCTAGAGGTGTGGGGGTGAAATAAAAGACCGAGTCAGGTGGGGGTCCCGGGCCTTGTTGATAAGGCCCACTGCAGCAGGGAAGAAGCTGGTCTTGTGGCGGGAGGTTTTGGTCCTGATGGCCCGCAGCCTCCTGCCCGAGGGAAGAACCTCACTTTAATCAGACTCACTTTAATCAAGCTGCTGCTTTAAGGTCAAGAAAACTGCATAAAGTTGCTGTAACAACAGATGAGAAACAACTCTCCCTGGTCTCAAGCCCGTTTCCACTGGTTAGACTGGTTTTTAAAACCCACCAACATAATAACAACTGCAGCGAAACAATGTCCTCATGTTGGTAAACGCTAATTTGCAGCAGACAATAAGAACGACTGATTTATTGGTTGATAAGAATCTGCAGATATCAGCCGTTCAGTGATATGTTGCATCAGAGTTTATTTGCTGATCCACACAGAAGAAAAACATTTATTGGAAAGAATAAGCAGAACATATTCATTCATGTTCTATATATTTGGCTGCATTTGTGTTTTATTTTCATTTATAGCTGTTTATGATAAAGGTTGTGGTTAAACGCCCCAATTACATTTCTTTTTCATCAGGGTTTGATGAGATTTTTGCAAAAGATAATTCATAGATAAAATCTAATGCTGCAGCGCCACCACGTGGCTGTTGATGTAGAGCTGCAGGTGGAAGAAAAGCATTCCAACTGAGACAAAGGTTTAAATGTTCAACAGAAGAGTTTCCTGCCACAATAAAACACAAACCTTCGTCTTCACTTGAAAGCCGGAGTCATCGGTCAGAACAGAGACGTCATGTGGAGGAAACATCCATCAGCTGCAGAGCTTCACTGGGCAAAGACCAGCTGACCACTGCAGACATGAGCAACTGGCTGAGGAGACACTGGTGGGACCAGAAGGAAACCAGCTCCCACTCAGACAGGAAGTCACACCGGGGACACGTAAGGTGACCGATTTCAAAATAAAACAGGACACATCGACAGAGTCCAGGTGGGATTTCAAAGTTTAATAAAGATAAAAGAAATAACACATTCAATTATGTGTTTGAATTATAATCTATTACAGTTCATCACATTTCAAAATAAAAAGCTAACCTGTCTGCAGACGAGTGTTTTCATCAAACAGAGAATTACAAGACTCTTACAATCACCACAGACTGTATATGGAACATAACACACAGACAGATGATGTCCTTTCTGACATCGTCCTCCATTGAGTCATTGGTGAATAATAACAAAGACATATTTATAAGTACGAATGGAAAACATCACAGGTTGCATTCAAACTTTTGTTGCATGACTGCGGCAAAAATATACAGAATAAGCTTTTTTTTAGGGGCCAATGCAGATACCGATATCAAGGAGCAAAAAACATCACTCGTGTATAAAATTGTAATAAAGCTTAAGTAAAACAATATTTCATAAAGAAATAAAGATAAATTGAAAGAAAACACAAATACGACAGAATATATAGATCTTGAATTAGGACAAACAATTTTCAATGTAAAATATAATCATAATGCACATTGTTTATCCTGTAAAATAAACCTTTTCATATCGGAGCATATCTTAAAAGGCCCATATCAGCCAATTGAAATATTGAACGTAAACACAAAAGCAAATATCACAGCTTTTATTTTTTCATTTATACTGAGATTCAATCCAGATCAAGTCGTTCTTTCCAATGAGCTGTTACAAAACTGGTGAGTCTAATATGTGAAGGTGTTTAGGGATGAATGTTGATTTTCATGCTCTTGTTTTCTGGAGGAGGCACCGTTCAGAGTCGTCCTGAAACAAAATGACAATAACTGCAAATTTCTAAAGTACACACTTGATAAATCAACCCTACAACAGGATCAAGGCCGTTCATAGTTTTACACAAAGGATTTGAGACACCGACTGAACTGCATACTTATCGTACAAGAACTATTTAATAATGATATGACGGAGTTTCAGTTGAGGTTTATTTCAAATGCTCATGAGCCAGTAGCTGAACAGCCAGTTGTTAATATTTGTACCTGAAGCTGAATGTGGATTTTCATTAACGTAGTCAGACGTCTCCTCTGGATCACCTCGGGTTCCTGTGAAGATCAGACATAAAACGACTTGAGAAGGTGGAGAACCACTGTTTTATTCATTAAGTTGATCTCGTTGCCACTCTAATATCTCTATGACAACCAGCATCACCAGCTTCAGGTGCTCCACACGTGTTCCAATGCAAAGTAATGTCCTTGTTGTTCAAACATTATATGGGCGCAGCTAAACCGATCCCTGGTTCTGTTTGATCTGGGTCTGACTACATTCTGGTGCATTGGTTTGGAGCCGGGTCTGAGGAACCTTTCCACCTGTAACTCTGCTTCAGACTCAACGGAAAAGTCCAAATGTCTGTCTTTGGACCATGTAACTTAAATGAGATGTTGGAAAACCACGCTTGTGTATTGATGTCATGACATCGTGTTGGACATTTCTGTCCTCATCTGCCCGTCCACCTGAAATCAGAAGGTTTTTCATTTAGGACTTCTCTGCAGGAGGCACATTTTATACTGTACCTTCCTCCGTGTCTCCTCTGATTGATTCATAGATGCAGTCGTCACCTAAGAGTCAATAAAAAATCAAATCAACAAGAAATGTAATTGGAAACTTTGTGACGAGGTTCTTCTGAAAAGCAACAAGTTAGAAATAGCTGTGAAGGCATTCAGTAGGAGAAGGACGGCTGACCGGGGAGAAGAGACGAGTACACTGGCAGCTGGATATCATCGTGGTGGACAGTTGGGTCTGAGCTCTGATTGGTTCTCAGAGACTGGCTGAGCCTGAAACAGTCAAACAATCACAAGTGAATGAAACAGTAAAGTATTGATGTTTTGTTGAAGATGAAACAAGAGAGAGTGGAACCAACCTGTCACAACACAGATCTGTGGAAAAGACAAAAATGATCACGTTACATGATTTTATTTTTCAACCTCTGCTCCATGACTATCGTGACAATAGTTTGAAATAAGTTTGATTTAAATGAAATGAACAAGAGCAGCTCTCACTCTTTGAATTCCTGCACCAACACAACAGCAGCAGCGAGAGGAGGAGAATCAGTGTGAAGCCTCCAACCAGCCCAACGAGGAGAATCAGTGTGAAGCCTCCAACCAGCCCAGCGACCAGCGGCACAGGAGACGTAGAGGGAGGTGCTGCAGGAGTCACAGATCAGAGGAGGAGCAGTGAGGAGCAAAGAAAGATCCATGACGTGGACAAACATAGAACCAACACTTCAGCAGACATTTTGAAGTGAAAAAAACAACTGTATGAATAAGTATTTAATTTAAGACATACTTTGTATATGTGTAAAAATAAGTGAAAACGTTTTATAAGTGTATTGAGCAAGTGGAGCTGGTGTTTAGAAACAGTCTCAGTGAAAATACTGAGTAGAAAAGTTTTTAATCTACTTCTCAACCTGGAGGCTCCTCTTCTACCTCATATTGATCACACTCACATTTTACTGACATCCAACTCTCCAGTGAGAAGACTCCTGAATGTTCACACTTGTAGACACCTTCATCTGACTTTGACACAGCTGAGATTTCCAGTTTCCCTCTGATATCTCTTGGAAGGAGTTCACCATTTTTGTAGAAAGAGATGTTGGAATCAAAGGTTCTTCCTCCATACCATGAGCAGTTGAGAGTAACGGACTGTCCCTCAGTCACAGGATGGGCAGGGCTCTCCAGGAGAGCATCAGCGGTAACTGTAAACAGTTAAAAAACCATCAACAATGTGAACAACCTGATAATTCAGCTCGTATATAAACAGCATAAGTCTAAATATTAGATGTTAAAGTGGAGCCAAAGTAATTCAATGCACTTTTTGTCACATTCTGCTGCTCACGTCCATGAGCTGTACGTTGTGTGTGCGCTGGAAAAACATTTGGTTTCAATACACAGCCCTGGCTTCAAGAGCAGGACGTCTGAGCTCAAGCAGGGGAGAGTTGAGTGTGAGCGCAGGGTTTAGAGTGAGAGCATCACAACATCTGAATGTGACATCAATAAGTCCTGCTCTCCAACCAAAAGACCTCCCTCTTGAGTAGAGAGAGGGAAACAGCCTGCGGGTGGCGCTGTGGGCTGTGGCGTCCACACAGTCACGTGATGTCTGCTTGTTTAACGCAGACGGACACACTCTCACAGCTGATTCTGGGCGTTGAACGTGTGGTTTGTGTAAATAAAGAAGGTGAATTCCATCCAGAGATCATGTTTGATGTGATGCACCTTGGTACATGTGGGGGGTGCAGCTCCTGAAGGAGCAGTGAAGGGAGGCAGTGCTCCCCACTTTCAGTTACTCTACCTATAAATCACATTATGGGATGTTGGAAACATGCACAGTGTGAATAGATACGATGAAAAACTACAACCTTCAGTGATGTTGAATGCGTTGCTGATCTTTGATCCAGATCCACACCAGTAAACTCCAGAAGGAAAATCATCAATGTCCCATGTGAAGCTTGTGCTTCTCTCCTGAGACTCGCACTCGAACAATAGTACTGTGTCTCCAGTAAACCTCCACAATCTCACTTTATCAGAGTTTCCCTCGCAGGTCAGAAGGGTCTTGTCACGATAGTAGTGCTGCACATAGTCCGAACTCACTGTGAGAGACACTGACGAATAGGAATCTGAAAAACGTGACATGAAGTGTGAAACAGAAACTAATGGTTTAAATTTGTTGAGCATTAAAAACTTGAAGCCATCAGCAGAAACTCAATCTCAGTCACATCTTGTTTTTGGGAATAAGGTCATAATATTACCAGAATACATTTTTAATGTTCCAGATTAACGGTGTCATTTTAGGCTTTGCATCATTTTAAAGGAGAAACGTCAGAAGGACGACATCGTTTGTTGACATCACAGTGACATCACAGTGACATCACAGTGACATCATGATGATGTCAGTCCAAGCATATGATCATAAATAATATCAACCTCAGATCAGTCCTGTAGGATGAACACAAAGAATAATTTCATGTGACATTAGATTTTCGGGGAATGATTCTCTGATCAATATAAGCTTCAGATTGTCTCTCTAACCCTGTATCTGTCTTGACCTTTGACCTATGACCTCTAAAAGTGAATCAGCTGGAGGAACCAGCCAAAGTAAAGTTCCCCAAGTAACTGACCGACTGAAGGGACAACATCTGCTTCAAGAGAAAGAAACAAACTCACCTACAGACCACACCCACTTTGTCTCACTGTACTCAGTGTAAAACACGGGGTCTCCTCTTCCAGCTCGACATGCATAACCTGCTGACTCCGTCAGGCCTCGGATGACGAAGGAGTTTTGTTCAGTTCCTCCGTCGCTTCCTGGGAGCAGCTCATAACTGAACTTGTCAGGAATTTGCATTTCAGCTATCCAGTATCGATATGAACATCTGCGGACTGGATCCAAACTATTGGGGTGAGCTCTGTACCAGTAGAACCTCCACCCTGCAGTCGGACGTGGACCCCCCCCACAGGTGAGAGTCACGGAGGCTCCAGGAGTCAGCCATGACGGAGACACAGTGACGACAGGTGGTGGTGCAGCCGCTGAAACGGAACATCGTCACAACAAAAACACGTCTTCATGTTTGTTTGTTTTTGGAAGCAATGCAATTTCTGGATGCTTCACATTCAGCCGTCGACATGACTGCCCCCAAAAGTGAAGCCAAACTATAACACTGCCCCCTGGTGGCTGCCTGCAGTATATGTCAACCATGGTTTCTTTCATTTCAGTTTGTTCACGTGTTCATGTTTCAGATCAGTTTGGTTTGAATTTATTATTTGATGCTATAAAAACAGTGAAACTTCCTGATTGACAGCTGACTCTGACTGGTGATTGGTCGAGCACATGAATGGGCGGGACCTCGATACCCAGCTCCACACCTCAATCATGATTTCACAGACTCTGGCTCTAAATGACCTGAAAAGTGAAAGATGTCTGGTATCTGGGATATTTTGGCTTCTCTTTTGAACATGTGCATTGAGCACATATAAACTTTTTAATATTTAAAGTTAAACACCTATATTTTAATACTAAATATGACTTTACTCACCGTTAGACAATGTGAGGGGAACACTCCATCCTGTGGAGTTCTGCCGTGCACCTTTCAGTCGGCCCTGACACCAGTAGCTGCCGCTCAGATCTGACCCCAGACTGATCCTGAACTCCTTTGTGTTGGGAGGTGCATGTGAGCTGGTTGCTGTCCATTCATACTCCCACTCAGAGTCTCCTCCCTGGATCTCACACCTCAGGGTGACGGCTTCTCCTCTGTATCTGTTCGGCCAGTTGGGTTGAAGAGTCGCAGCAGCTCTGTTGTGGACTATTCATATTCACCGGTAAAGATAGAATAACATCTTGTATCAGCATCAACCTTTACGTAATCTCAACAAACAGTCGTGAACACAGAATGGATTCTCTCCTCACTCACCGATTCCATGAATCCTGACTGAGTTACTGAACCGGGTGTAGTGAACTGGATCTCCTCTTCCTCCTCTGCACCAGTACAGTCCTTCACGTGAGGCACTAGCACTTTGTCCATTTGACTTGAAATCCTCATCCGTCAGGGGCTCGGAGGTTTTCTCACCTCTGTACCAATAATACTTCCAGCCAGGTGATGCTGGGCCCACGGAGCAGGTCAGGAGCACACTGCCCCCTACTGGAAAGGCTCGGTGGTCAGCACTCAGGTTCGCCGCTGGTCTTTCTGTTAATGTTAAAGGGGACATATTATGAAAATTCCACTTTTCTAGTGCTTCTACACGTTAATTTGGGTATCTGGCGTGTCTACAGTCCCAAAAACTCTTGAAAAAACCCCCCCCCGCGATTTGTTGTGTTCCTCTATGTCAGAAACTATAAGCTAGAGTGAGTCGAATGGGAAAACACCAGATTGTGACACAGTCTCACAGTCTGTCTGCATGGCCAATCTGAGGAGGGCTGTTTTAGACAGGGTAAAAAGGGTGCTGTTTTAAATGATCCTTGTGGTATTTTGACCAAAAAATGTTACAGACATTTCATTAAGACCCCAAGGAACCATATCAACTGTGGTGAAATGGGCATAATATGTCCCCTTCAAAAACTCTTTGGCATTTAGTTCATTTCATGTGAGTTGAATGAAATGAGTAGAACATGTATCTCTTTCAGTCTTCTGCAGTCGTACAAACTAAAACAGCAGTAAAAGCAAAAGTACAGAATGGTTTGGCCCAGATTATACCACCTGTTTGCCACATCAGTTAGCCACAAGTTAGCCACAGCCGTCCCGTACATTAACCAAAGCTGCCAGACGTGGCCCAGATTCGTTTAGAGCTATTTTCATATTCACCACATGGACCACTTTAGGTTCACATCCAGATCACATTTGCCTAGAGCACCACATGTTTACCATAAAGACCCAGGTGTGTTTTGGGAGCGTTGGGCCACATAAGCTCTTTAACAAGTGGACGAGTTTTGGCTTGGTTCCATTCTGTCCACAGGAAAGCTAGAGGAGCCGCATCCCTGCCTGAAGTGGCCCACATCCATCTGGTCTAAAGGTGCTGAGCATCCACCGTATATAAAGATGGACGACATCACAGCTCCACAACAGTGAGTTCGCCCCCTGGTGGCTGGCTGCAGTATAGGTCAAATTACCTCAGGAGGAAAGGACTTTCTTCTACCTCTGATGTATGTTCAAGTTTTGGGTTGAACTGAATTAGTTTTTGACGTTATAAAAACAGGGTGAAACATCGTGACTGACAGCTGAGGCTGACTCACGATTGGTCGAGTATCGGCAGGACCTTGGTCACAGATCGTTTGTATCCAGGATGTTTGGGCTTGGATTCTGAACAGCACTTGTTTCCTCCCAGATGAGAAAAACATCTAAACATCGGTGAACGTCATCTTGGTGAGTGGGTTCCATCTCCTGTGAGAAGAACTGACTGAGAGTCACAAACTGTCACAACCAGCTGCAGCTGAAGAGTGAAGCTGAACTGAGATCAGTTCAAAACACTCTGAAGTTATAAAAAAATAGCACATGTGGCTGCAGAGGGCGCTGTTGCTCAGTGAAAGTTACATCGTTTTAAAGAAAGTCTGGATGTTTGGATTCCCTCTAAATTTCATTGGTTCTATCCCAAGTTTCATGGAAATCCGTCCAGTAGATTTTGCGTAATCCTGCTGACAAACAAACAATAAAGAAACGTCCAGGGACAGAATATAACCTCCACAGCGGAGGTAACTAGTCTTTGGATTTCTAAACGGACTCTTACCTCTGTTCTCTATTGTGACCAGGTTGCTGTCCTCTGTGAGGAAGGTTGTGTCTCCTCTCCGTCCTCTGCAGCTGTAGATGCCTTCCTCTGAGATGCTGATTTCATCATCTGTTTCGTTATATCTTAGGATCTGAGCTGCAGAGGAGGCTGAGGTTCTTCTGAACCAGTCGTATCTCCACTCAGACGGGTTCTCCACAGAGCAGCTCAGTGCTACGCTTCCCTTTCCTGTGATGGTTGTGCTATCGGCAGTCAGCCTGGGCCTGGGTTTATCGGCTTTCAAAGTGCGTGAGAGAAAATGAAAGACAAATTAAATGGAGAAAAAAGATTAAAGCGTATGAAGCAGAGTTTCACTCAGTAGAGGACAAAGTTCTGATCGTAGAATATATAAAACAAAAAAGGTCTAATGATGAATCTCAACATGTAAAAGGTTCATTGATCCCCACATAGCTCAATGCTTCTGAACCAGATGTGTCCCACACTGTCACACTGGCATCCAGCCCACACACCTCATGGAGTGATGGCACTGGGGCAGTCCAGTGCTGTTTGCCAGAGCCGGGCCACAGATGAGCCGGAGCAATACCGTGTGTCAACCACAAGGGTTAGGGTGAGGCCCCCATGTGCTATGTGCTGTTTGAGCCATGTTCACCATTCATGGACCACTTGAGGTCCACATCCAGATCACACTTTGCCTACAGCACCTGATGTGAGCCAGAAAGACCCAGGTTGGTTTTAAGGTATTTGGGCCACATTAGCTGGTTTACATGTGGACCAGTTTAGGTCCACACCCAGATGCTTTCTGGGGATTGGGTGGAAATTGGTTTAGTAGTTTTTACGTAATCCTGCTAAGAACAACCAATAGAAAGAGGTGAAGACGTAACGTCCTCGTGGAGGTTTTGAAAGATGATTGGATGTACGTGTTACTCTCAGCTGGATGGCCTCACTCCACTCTGTTGAGGAATACCAGTCCGCTCTGGCCTTACACCAGTACTCTGCACTGTGGAAAACAGAGGCAGTGCCCAGCCTGTATTCACTGTGTGGGGGAGCTGTGTCTGGACCAGTGACTGGTTGGTGGGAGCTTGTTGTCCTCCATTCATATTCCCACTGGGTGTCTCCTCCTCCCTGGATCTCACACCTGACAGAGATCGTCTCACCGCTGAAAATCTGACTCCACTTGTGTTGCAGCACGACAAAGCTTCTGTTGGACACTGAACATTCAAACACAAATATCAAACCAACAGAGAGAACTGGTTAATATTGCTGCTGACTGGTTCTGTTTTCATAGTAGCCAGTCATGAAAGCGTGCTACTCACAGGTTCTGTCGATGTGATGCACGTGACTCTTCTCTGAGAAGAAATCTGAGTGAGTCCTTCTTCCCCTGCACCAGTAGCTGCCTCCCTGTGAGATGCTCAGAGAGTTCTGCACAGGATTTGTTGCGATGGCGGTTTCCTCAGCGTCTGGGGAACGTGTGAACCAGTCGTAGCTCCAACCCGCAGACTCCTCCACAGAGCAGGTCAGAGTCAGAGAGCCGCCCACTGGGATGGACGTCCTGGAGGCTCTCACTGTGGCTCTGGGTCTGTGTGCTGCTCGGGAAAGAATATTCACATCATTAATTAGGATCCTTCCTTATTACTTTATGAAACTCATTTTATGTGGTGAAGCATTTATTAAATTAGCAAAAAATGATATCTTCTTCATTATTCACTTCTTCTTCACTCATCATTATTTTATAATTCAGTATATGTAGTATAAATCCATTAAAATAGCAAAAATCTATATTTTCATAATTAATTAGAGATCAATTCATTATTTTATTGTTTATGTTCAGTATGTAGTATATATCCATTAAAATAACAACTAATACTATCTTTATAATTATTTAGAAGTCGATGCATTTATTCAGAAGAAGAAACGTGGATTTGTCCGGCTGTCGACACCATGTGGAAAATAAGCTTCATGTTTCTACTGTCCTAGTTATTTTGAAGGTCTTTACTTGTGTTTCTCTTTGTCCTGTGTCTCCACATGTCTGTGGGTGAAGCTCCCAGCGGGGACAAGGACTCTGGATATCTCACCTGACACAGAGAGAGTGGCCCTGTTGCTCCGTTTGTTCTCCTCTGAGCTGTTGTGGTGAGCGATGCACTGATAATCCCCGTTCCTGTCGGGCGTTAGCTCTGGAATCCTGAGCACGTTAGTGGAGGAGATGGGAACCAGTGGTTTGTCGTTCCACTTGAACTCATAAAACCACTCACTGACATTTGCTTCTCTCATGTGACACGTGAGATTAACGTGCTCCCCAGAATATAGAGCGGTTGAGTTGGGTTCAAAGGTCAGCTCAGCATCTACCCCCCCCGCACAAACAGAACATAGTTAGTTTTGTTCTATAAGTTTGCAGTTCATTCATATACTCACTTATCTTAGTAACAACATACACGAAGAAAAATGGAATGAAATATACATATTAATAAAGATAGAGATCAATAAAGAAAAGAGCTGACTTACATTCAGTGTGTCCACAGGAGAGGAGTGTATTCAGCACTGAAAGAAACATTGGTATCTCATCAGACATTAATAAACCTGCTAAATAATCAAACACAGTACAGACTCTAGTAATAAGTCTCTGTTGGGGCCTACAGTCTTGCACAAAGGGTCGTAAATGAGGCCTTGTGGAACATTCCTATCCAAGCAGAAGTACTTTGGGGGGAACAAGCTGCGGTCGAAACTGTCAAGGACCCCTGCTGTGCCCCTAAACCGCTCCCCAGATTTGAACTCTGCCAGTCTATTGGCCTGAGCCCCTAACCCCCTCCAAAAGGGGGTTGATACCTTTTCAGGTGTTAAAAGCCGATGCTCGCTCAGAACTCATTCTTTCCATTCCATTGAAAATAGAGCTAGCATCTCCAGTTTAGTTCTTAGTGATCCAGAGGAAACAAAGGAAACTAACTCAACAGCTGTTTGATCTTTCTCTAGTTTATTTTAAACTTATCTTTTTGTACGTTTAGCCTAAAGCTACTTTTTCTAATCCAGTTTGAGCTTAACTTATCCCTTTTTAGTACATTGTAAGCTTATTTTTCCTATTTTTATAGTTGCTTTTATTTTGAAGAGAGCGCGGCAGAAATCCCCTCACTCGCTGGTCGAGCTCAGAGACAATTCCCCGCCATCCACGAACAATCCTGCCACGGTTGCTCTTTCCTGCAGACGGGCAAAGACCTTGCCAAGGAGAACGAGAATCATTCTCTCGATTCGGCCCAGCGCCATCGCACCGCCGTTCCGCGGCCCCCGTGATCAGCTTCCCGAGGCCACGCGGAATTCGCGCTACTGTACTCAAGTGAAAGTACCTTTACTTTGATGAAATTTTACTTAAGTACAAGTAAAAGTACCCATCTAAAAATCTACTCAAGTAAAAGTAAAAAGTAGTTTATTTAAAATGTACTTTAAGTAAAAGTTACTTAGTTACTTCCAACAACTTGATGGGGGCCGCTCCTACAGTGCAGAAAAGGACAAGGGGTCATAAATCCAATCCAAAAACAATTAATTAAAGGAGAATCTTTACAAATATAAGTGCAATGACATTAAACATGTCAAACATTAAACATTTAATATGTCAACACAACATTTAAGAACTTTTGGGAGGACATGTCAAGACATGAACCACATGACAGCTAAAATAAAAAGTTAAAATGCTGCTGTCCCACTGTATATTTAAACTTTTGGTTAAACTTTGGTCCACCTTTAGAGCACTAGTTTACAAACTTCTTTTTGAGTTTGAGCAGCAGCTGATTTTCAAGGTGAGTAGAGCTCATCCAAGTTCACTTTGCAGTGAACAGCAATCCAGCACAGCTGAAGAGTCACCCGCAGGCGTCCGAGGCAGGTAGGCCAGTAGGCTATTGAGTTTCAGGCAGTGTTGTGCATGAACAAGTTCAAAAGAACGCGTTCATTGAACACGTTCATTTTAATGAGAACGTTGAACTGAACGCAACTTAACGACAAATAATGAATTTGAACGGTGAACACGTTCATATTATCTGAGGTCTAGCTAACACGCTACGTATGTTTTCCTTCTCCTGAGGAGAGACGCTGTCTGAAACGAATGCTTGCACCATGTCGTTGCGATCGTTGTTGTGTTTATTTAAAAGAAATGCAGTCTTACAGGGCAAAATACCGTCTGAAAGTTGCAATTCCGTTTTTCAACTTTTTTTTTTCGGGGGGGCGGAGGTGAGGGGCAGGAGTGAAGCTTGCATAGAGCACCAAATGTACTAGGGCCGCCCCTGTGTAGCGCAGTGATTCTCAAACTGTATGGTGCGCCCCACCGGCATTATAGCCGAACTAATGTTTTGACGTCCGCATCTCTTTAACGGCGGAGCAGTAAACAAATCGCTCTTTCGCCGTAGCCAGGGGTCTGCAACCCGCGGCTCTGCAGCCCCTCCGCAGTGGATCCCTGTGCAGTGTTGTGCCTGTCGCACATATTTTTCATGAACAGTGAACTTTACGATCAGTTTTCATACGTTGAACGTGCACGTTAGGGAACGTCATCCACTCTATGCAGCATCTACCACTGCAGTGAGAATAGCTTGCGCCCTGAACTATGTTTTTTTTTACTCAGTAACGGATGTAATTTTCAATGTAGCGAAGTACAATACTTCGGTGAAAATCTACTTAAGTAAAAGTATAATTACCCATTTCAAAAACTACTCAAAAATTACAAAGTACACGAAAAAACTACTCAATTACAGTAACGTGAGTAAATGTAATTCATTACTTTACACCTCTGCGAAAACCCCGCGAAGCAACACGAATTAAGAGACATCTTGTCTGGGCAGAGTCTAGTTTTAATACTTAGGGTGTCTTATTTGAGGGTGTTTTTGTAGAAAGACCGCCGTGTCGATCTTATCGTGAAAAGCGTGCGGTGACGATCCGGCCCTTCCTGTTTGCATTGTGTCAGGCCGGTCATACGGAGACGTGCGTCTGTTAAAAGACACCTCTCACGTGGCGGGTTTGCCTGCTTCACTGTTGGATCGCCTCTGACAGCGTTACTGCATGTTCGTCTCTCTCTCTCTCTTTTATTCTCTCACATCCGCCGACACACACATCCTCGCCCTCACACACACACAGTCACATTACATATAGCCATTCTGATATCAAGGGAGCCTGAACGCACCTCGACGCCTTTCGGCACCAAAGCTAAGCTTCCTCCCTCATCCTTTGTGTCTCACATGTGTTTAAGTCGGCCATCTTTGACCATCCTGACTCTAAGCCACGTGGTCCGTCGGCCATCGACTGTAATACACCTCGAGGCCCGGCCTCCATTCGGACTCTAAATTCCTATTTTGGTTGTAGTCCTGGTCTGTTATACAACTATTTTTTAAGTCAAACCCCAGGGTTAGGCCGGCCCTCTTAAATTCGTGAGTCACCAACCCCCCTTCTTCCTCTCTCACACACACACACACACACACACCCACCCACACACACACACACAGACACAAACTTATCAGAAGTATTGCAGTGTGATAAATTGTGATGAATGTGCTGCGACTATATTAGATATAGCGGATTGTGTTAAGTGAAGAATCATTTGGAATAACATTGACTTTAATATCTTTTTTTAATAAATCCTTTTATACTTCAAAGTATTTGTATCTTGTGATTATTTGTGCATGTTTATGTGAACACAGTTGGATAACGATAGCCAGTGCTCGAACTTAAACCCTTCATTGTTCGTTTAATGGTCCTTAATATTAAATATTGAAATTATTAATTTGACTTTGTCAAACTGAGACTGTTCTTTTAGATTGACTGTTGGCTCCCTGTTACCCGGGTGGTGCCCTTTCTTGATTATAAATATAGATAGTATTATTCTTAAATTGATAATTTTATTGTTCTGACTAGTTATTTCATTATTCTTACTTGATAACCTTATCATTGTTAATTGATAGCTTATACTTCCTAATTGATAATTACTTGTTTTCATTAATAGTTTATTATTCATTGATTGATTATTCTTAAGTTTTCATTAATTATTTAATTATTCTTAATTGATGAACTTAATAGTTTTATTCTTACTTGATTACTGATCATTTTCAATTAATAATCTAATCATTTTTAAATAAGTAATCTTTATTGTTTTAATAATCATATTCCATGATTATTGATAATTAGCCAACGTCGAGTCCCCCTACTATTGCACAACATCTATTAGTAAGTACTGTTATATTGTAAAAGTGAGTATGAGTAGTAGTATTAAAACTATTCATCAAAGAAATTGTACAAAAGTATGAAATGTCTTGAGAATCAATAACTCAATGAATCAAAGAAGTTAAAATATCAGTGATCTACTGAGTTTGATCCATTTAATTGAATTCATGTGGATCAGATGATTGTTTCTCTGATAATCATCAGGACAATATTCACAGCCTGTAACTTAAAGTCTATAATTCCCATGAGAACATCACAACGTTTGATTTGTTTCCAAATCAACTTTTCTTATATCAAATTATCTTTTGGCAAATGAATCAATGAATCAGGTATAAAATTGATCTTTTTTCATGTGTCGGGCATCAAATAATAAATTTAAAGAAAATATAGTTTCCACTTTCTAACGGTTCTCCAACACTCACAATTTAGTCTCAAATAAAAGTTATTAAAGTGCATGTAACAGAATACATGCGGCTGGTTACCTCTGCAAATAGATAAAGACATTTCAGTTTCAGCGCCCGTTGCTGTGGTTGGACAAACATCTAATAAACACTTTGCATTCATAGAATAAAAGTTACTGATACTCACAGAATAAGGACAGCACCCGGAGCAAAGAGTTCCTCATGGTCCCATCCAGCAGCGCCACTCAGACACACTTCAAGACAGGTGGAAAATCACTGGAACACATCTCTTATCAAAATGAGAGAGGGAGGTGTTGGTGCACTTCTGTTTCCTGGGTCAGTTTCCTTCTTCACAGGAACCTCACACCCCCACTCTGAGGTTGCTTGTACTTTAATACGTTTCTGTTGCTGTCGAGCCACCGTGATAGAAATCAGCACACGTCCCTGCACCAGACAGAGCTGTCGTCCTTATAGTTACTGGACATTTTGAATTATATGATATCTGAAATAATGGGGATAGTAACGATGGAAATTTAATACAGAAAAAAAGAAAAGTAGTATTGCCTCAAATATGTCTTCAGTGTAAAATGTCTTTGTAGATTATGATCATTTCATGTTGTAGAAGATGTTTTTGACTTTTTGATGACAGGAAACAACGTTATCTGACAGAAAACATGCAATCAGATGTTGTGCAATAGGAGTAGACTTGACGTTGGCTAATTATTAATAATCATGAAATATGATTATTAAAATAATAAAAATTATCTATCAAAAATAATTAAATTATTAATTGAAGATGATCAGTAATCAAATAACAATAAAACCACTAATGAGAAAATAGGAATTATCAATTAGAAGGTACAAGCTATCAATTAACAATGATAAGGTTATCAACCAAGAATAATGAAAATAATTAGTCAAAAACAATAAAATTATCAATTTAAGAATAATACTATCTATATTAATAACTGAGAAAGGGGGGCACCACCCTGGTTTCCAGGGACCAACATATCAAGCTATAATTATCAGTCTCATAATGATAAATGTCAAATTAATAATGTCAATATTTTAATATTAACGATTACTTAATAAACAGTGAAGGCTTCTAAGTTCGAGCACAGGCAATCATAGTCCAGCTGCAATCACACACTTATGCACAAATAATCACAGACTACAGATACTTTAATTACAAAAGTATTTATTAAAAAGGGGAAATAAAGTTATAATGTTATTCAATGATTTATCATTTTAACAAGCTCCAATATTTCAAAGATAAACACAGCAGCAGCACTTATCAAAATTCAGAAAACACATGTAAAACCTGCGGTCTACCTATGTATGTCTGTCTCTGTGTGTGTGTGTCTGTGTCAAAGTGACTCTCTGTGTATGTGTGTCTATGTGTGTGTATGTGAAATAAAGTTAGTGTTATTTAATGATTTATCATTTTAACAAACTCCCATATTTCAAAGATAACAACAGCAGCTTATCACAATTTAGAACACGCATGTAACCTCTGGTCCATCTATGTGTCTCTGTGTGTGTGTATCTGTCTGTGTCTATCAAAGTGTCTGTGTGTGTGTGTGTGTGTGTTTGTGTGTGTGTGTGTGTGTGTGTGTGTGAGAGAGCGAGAGAAAAGAAAGGGGGCGTGGCGATGACGCAGTCACATCTAAGATGGCGGCCGATCATGATTCGTGGAATCAAGGCCTAAAAACTCTCAAAATGGCGGATTGACTACAAAACAAGATGGCGGAGCCGTTATGAATTTAGAGCCAGGATGGGAGGAGAGAGAGAGCGGACGCGTGGCAATAATAGACTCAAAATGGTGGGTTAACTTGCGTTATTCAAGATGGAGTCTATGTTAATGACACCATGTGGCCGGAGCGCACACTGGTGGTCGTCACATGAATTACACAAAGGAAATTTTAGACAAAGAGAATTCTTATCTCTGCTTGGCTTTGGGGGCCGAATGGTTTCCAGATGTGTTCAGCCTCTCTAAGCATAGATTTAACTATGTGACATGACCTGTATTATAAATACAGGTCAGAAGTGTGTATAGGTCGGTTTAGAAGGAGAGAGAGAGAGAGAGAGAGAGAGAGAGAGAGAGAGAGAGAGAGAGAGAGAGAGAGAGAGAGAGAGAGAGAAAACATGTAAGGAGAGTTCAAAGAAGCTCTTAAAAACACGCCAGAGATAGATTAACAGTGATTCACCCCTCAGCCCTCAAGCGAACGTTGTGGGCCGAGGTTCTGATCGGTGAAATCATTGCAGACCCACACAGACGTTAACAGTGCGGGCGGAGGCGCTTCTCGCGGCCCTATTCACTGCAACACAAAACATTGCCATCAGACCGGAAACCGGTAGTGGCTGGCTCGGAGTAGTGGCCGGCTAAAACAATGGAACACGGAGGTTCCATCAACAAAATACACTCAAGTATTAAATCAATACGCTACGTATTAAAAATAACATCTGCCCCGACAACATAAGCCTCTTACTGTGACCGTGATTTCGTGGGTTGCATGCGCATTGGCGCGAATCTCCCGGAGGTTCAGTGAATAGCTTGAAGTCTCTCAGGCGGGCTCTCGTGAGCACCGCAGCTGGGCCGGAGCCGATCCGTCGTGCTCCGTGGCGAGATGAGGTTTCGTCTTCTTCTGCAGCAGCGGAGCTCGTGCTCACTCACAGGAACGTGCGGCTGCTTGTAGCCGTTGTAGATCGTGTGGAGAAAGAATAAAAGTAAAGTCCGTGTGGAAAATGAAACAGTCTGAGATCGTTCCGCAAGTAATTTCCTGTTTCGGTCCTTCAAGTTAAAACAGGA
Source organism: Limanda limanda (assembly GCF_963576545.1). NCBI lineage: Eukaryota > Metazoa > Chordata > Actinopteri > Pleuronectiformes > Pleuronectidae > Limanda > Limanda limanda. The sequence continues at coordinate 28,401,742 of NC_083641.1, read as the reverse complement.
AAAGTCCTTTCCAAAATAAAACGTCGACTAAGATGAAAGAATAAAATGAAATGAATTCAAATAAATGTCTTATCGCCTCCATTAGTTTACTGAGTCGTCTGGTAAAGCCTCGGGAGGCCTAGCAACTTGAGTAGGGTGTAAAAGAGAGAGGACAAAGAGAGTCTCTTAAAAATACCGAGTTAACTATTAAGACCCCTAGGGGTCTTGTGGTAGCTTGGGCATCTGAGAAAAAAAGAGAAAGGTTTCTGTGAGCTCAGCCTATTTAAGTCATGTTCTAGGTGACTCCCCCCTGGGAGGAGGGGTCAGGGGTCAGTGTGGCCCCCGGCCAATTAACTATCAGAATTTGGCCCCAAGGGGCGGTTTACAGTGGGGGACCCAGGAAGTGATCTTCTGCCACATGGAGATAAGAGGTCCATGCTGGATTTTTAAATGTAAGGGGTCTCCTGAGGCGGTTCTAAGGTTTTACGACTCTTTGTTCTAAGTCAGATCACTGGGCCTTCCCCAACACAGATGTTAAAACTACAGCACGCAACATGTGTCCTTTAATTCTAATTCCAAAGACGTCTATATTATCACTGATTTACGGGCAAGCAAATAATCTGACAATAGTGTGTTGACTTAATTCATAAACACTAGAATGACACAAGATGTAGAATTTCCCTCTGAGTGCCTCCGCCGAGCCCCGACAGTCCAGTTCAATCATCTGCAAACACTAATATACCAGTTCTCTAAATGAGAATCTTTCACTGGGAAACTGGTGAAAAAGTCCAACATGTTCATTTTAAACAAAGTGAAAAACTTCCTGTCCCTTTGTCCGTTTCTGCACCAAACTCATTGGGTTCTTGGTTCCATCCTTCTGCCAGGTTTTGTGGATATTGGTTCAGTAGTTTTTGTGTAATCCTGCTGATAAACCAACGAACACAACTACGGACATGGGTGAGAACATGAGCTCCTGGTGGAGGTGGAGACAGCTTTCATGGAGATCAGAAGATAATATATCACGTTATTGAGTCTTTTCAGGATCCGTCCTCTGACTCCAGATGCTCTGCATGAAGACTGCTGCTTAAAATGCAGACTTTTAAAGAGCATTTATCTATGATGTGTGAAATGCTGGTGATCACCTTCAATCACAGTGTGAAGAAGAACATAACAAGAACCATGTGCAGCAGTAGTTTGAATTCATCACATTCACTTTTACCCAAACTACAAATAGAAGTGTAATTAATTGTAAAAAGCCTTTTGATGCCTGGAGACCGTGTGATAAGATTCTGACTCCTGCTTAGTCACAGCAGAACCTGGTTTGAAGAAGTTGAGATGACGCTGAGTCACAATCAAGTTATGAAATCCAGCTCCACTTCCTCCTCAATGCACGAACACCTGATCGTATCTTTCTACAGCAGCAAACTACTTCCAGGAGAGCTTTGTATACGCCGTTCAAATATGCAGCTATAAGTCAAAATTCACATCAGAAGATGACGTGGAAATAAACAGGATTTCTGGTGGTGTCTGTTTGGTAAAAAGTAAATTGTTGTGATGATGTCTAAGGTTCCATGTTTAATGGGTAAATAAACTAGAGTCAGCTGGGCATTGTCTCATTGCATTTCATTCAGTTGTGTTTCAGTTCAGTGGGACGACACAGTCAGAGCTCCACTCTACACATTGATATGAATGAATCATAAACGAATAATAAACCGGTCAAATCATAAACTGTACACAAACACTTTATCACCAGTACAAAGCATATTCAAGTAAATTAACCACAGAAATCTCACTGTAACAAATCATGAATATGAAAAGTCGTGAAGAAATAAATAAATGTGCGTCTATGGAAAAGTGTAAAACGTGTTGTAGATGCCAGCTTCACATTTCATATGAAATACTGTGCATATGAAAAATCCCTTCATGCACCATGTGTTAGTGGTTCTGTGTGTGTTTATGGCATCATGGACTTAAGACCTTTTGCAATTAATGGCAAAAAGGTGAAAGGAATAAAGGAAAGTAATAATTCTATACACACAACGCACATGTACATAAGGGCGTGTAGATCACATGACGCTTCAATGAGGCCGACGGTGGCAGGGACGAATGAGTTCTTACGTCTCAAAGTCTTTCATCTTGGTTGGATTCTATAGATCTGTGAGCAGAATCCACATTAAACCTTCTCCCCTGGTGATAGACGTTTATCGCTGGTGGACCTTTAAACAAACAGCATCAGTGTCGGCTTCAAATGTGAGTTTGTTTTTGATTGTTGTTCCCAGATAATTGATGGACAACTTCAACAGCTCGGCCATGAATTAAAAACAGAGGGAATCGGTGGAGGCTACTTCCTGAAGTGTATTATCGTGTCTCTAGTCTTGGACACGTTACACCAGTCGTTAAGATCCTCCATCACGACAGAAACTCGACTTCGAAGGTGAAACGATGATGATCTGTGGGTTTTCTCCGTAATCCAGATAAGAAATAGTCCCGCCCCCTAGTGCTCGACTGACGGACGTGGTTAACCTAGTTTATCTAAGCTTAGCTTAGTTTAGCAGGTGACACTGAAGTGACAAAAATAAACATCATAGCTCGGATCTTTGGAAATGTCTTTTTTCTGATGTTGTCATTGTTATTAAATGATTAACATGGTTTTCCTGTGAAAAGTAAAAAACAATAACCTGACTAGAATCCCCACCCTGAAGTTTCAGGGCCCGAACAGATAAGACTGAATATCCCTCACACCAGCATTAAAGTGACCGGGGCCGAAGTCGAGCTGGACCTAGGAACAAAGTTCTCTACAAAATGTGAGCAACAGGGAGGTTGAAGGTTCTCAATAGCACCAGAGCAAAGCCTTTCTAAGTGTAGAAGCACTGGTTTGGACCATAGACTGTATATAGGTTTGGACACACACACAGCTCCACTGTGGTGCTGTCTCCAGGGACGTTCCTCCAAAGCCTCTTGCTCTGGTATCTCCCTGCATCACACAGCTTCAGGCTGGAGATCCTTAACCAGATGTTTCCACTTTTCAGTTCTTTCCAGATGAAGCCCGTCCTGCACTCAAAGTCCGATGTCTTCATCTCGTGAGTCGACAGAACCACGACAGAGACGACGCCTTTAAGAGACGTGTGTGGGGCCATAACCACAAGAGCTCAACACTGTCAGTGTGTTTATTTCACCACAATACTTCTAACAATCAGGTTTCAAGTTTTCAATTTACATTTGTCTGTAATTAAATTAGATGAAACAAAAGACAACACACAGACGTTGCATGATCTAAGAACTGAGCAGGAGAAACACGGAGCTTCTTCCAAAAGGAAGGGAAAACCACTTCAACATCCTCCAGTGATAATAAACATGCATCACATGCACTCACATGCAAACAGTCACTGAAGCACAGTGACTCACACATCAACAGAGAGGAAACCAACAGAGCGCCCTCCAGTGGCTGAAATACAAATGTACAGGGAAGATAAAACCATCAGTGTGAAAACTAACAGCGGGATGCAAAAGGAACTTTCTCACTAGATATATATCTTTATATCTATATAGATATATACTTATATGAAAAGTCCTGGTTTGAACTTATTGCAGCAGTTCACACATTTCAATAAAGATCTCTTTAAAGCAACATTATGTACCTGTTACTAAAGAACAGCGCCCCCTGCAGTCACTTGTGATGATTAACTCATTTTGACATGTTCACATCTATGGTTTTTACATCTATATTGTAATTATTTGTATTTATTCATATATTTTTATAACTATGGGTTTAACTTCAAATATGGTTTTGCTATAATTAATCCAATAAAGGAAAACAAGAGAAATAAATTAGTAGAAATTTCTAGTGCAAACTTTTTTAGTAGTCACAGATATAAACAACAACACAACTTACTTATTTTTATGAACTCTATTAATATAAAAGTAATTTACACAGGTAAAATGCAGCAGAGTTTCAATCAATTATATTGTAAATGATTTTTAAGTTTGTTCAGCTCAGAAACTAAAGTTCCAGGGCTGCTTTAAAAATACATAAGCAAGACAAAATGTAAGAAATCCACGTTTTCCAAAGTGCAACCATCCTCGTGTAAAATCACTGGACTGAAAAGCAATCATTATGTAGAATGGCCCAAAAATATATTTCATATTATAATGACTATAATTGCTATAATGCGATAGGGTTAGGGTTCACAATCTGTTTATAAACTACTGGTAAGCTTGTGCATTTCTCCTGTTGGCTGATAAGATCTTAACCTAATATAACTTATATCAACAAATCATTTATTTATTTCTAACCTTATTATCTTTAGACATAGCAGGATTGTTGTGGCCATATTGACATTAACAGCAAACTGGTCCTAGAGGATATTTTTACTATTGATTATTTTCAATTAATTGTAAAATGTAAGAAGTTCCCAGGATTCAAAGTGTTGCCTTCAAACTGCTCAAGGCGCCAAATCACATTTAGTGACACCCTGTCAATAGAGGAAAAGCAACACATTTTCTCAAATTTGAGAATCTGAAATAATTAATATTTCTGCTTGATAAATAACCTTAGACTGTGTTTAATTAACATATAAAACATTCCTGAAACAGTTGGGAGTTTAATTTCTTTGAATTGATTAAAGGACGGTAAAGAACTCATTTAGTTTTGGTGTGGATCTGGATCAGAGGGCAGATCTCAAAAGTTTTCTTCACCTTCTTTAACTTTGTGAGTTATGGGATGTTTCAAATCGTCACTATTTTCTCGCTGATATCGATGAGTTTGTGTAATTTGATTGAATTTAAGACGACAGTTGGGACTTGGTGGAAGTCAGAGTTCTACTGAGTGACATTCTAGTTCAGTGGGTTTTTTAACATTTCTCAATGAAAACCAAACAACCCAGTTAAAAAGGAATGTCCTGATAATGTGTTTCCCTTTTACCAAATCCACTGTTATATTTATTTCATTGCTGAAGTTTTAAATTGTTGTTTTTGTCTGAAAAGCGTCAGATTCCAGAGTGTGTTTTGGATTTGTCTGCTGCAGAAATAAAGACTCGGACACGTCACTCCTTGAAAATAAATAAACTATATTCAAATAAAGTCTTCATTTTCTTCCAGTAACACGTTACACCTCATGCCATGTTCTCAAACACAAGTTTTTTTCATAATTTCATAAAAAAACTTTTTATATCATCTTCAGTTAATAATTTATTACAACATTGAATAAATGTATATGTCTAATCACATGATATTGTAGTAACTCAGTCGTTATTTCCCTACAAAGGTTCAGGCAGAGATACATTTTCATCATCACAGGAAAAAACTTTACGGAGACACATTGAAGAGCAAGACCTGGAAGGAGGGACAGACAGGGGGGGGGGGGGGGGGGTTGCACCAACACGGACACAGAAATATCGTACAATTAACAAACGAAAAACAAATGACCTGGGATGTTGCCCGTTGCAGACGTAGCCTTGACACAACAGATCAGACTCTTTTCACAGCTTGGGGGGGAAACAAAACAAACTTAACACTGAATCTATAAATGCTGTGTGTGTGTGTGGTTGTGTGTGTGTGTGTGTGTGTGTGTGTGCTTTTGTGTGTGTGTTTGTGTCTGCGCGAGCACACCTGCTCGTTTTATTTCACAAAGCTCCTCCTGTGTTTGGGACTGTGGGAAATCAACCTGATAAAATATTCTTGTAGGCGTCCATCACAGTAGACCATGCTGCTAACACACACACATACATCATGCATACACAGAGGGGGGGGGGGGGGTCAGCAGGGGGGGGGGGGGGTTCTAGCTACAGAACAGCAAAGGCCGAAGCCGGACACGTTAGTACAGAAGTTCATGGAAACAAGGAACATTGTCTGGATGTTGTGGACAGTTCTGGTTCTGGGTGCTGAGCCACATCTGGGTCACATCTGGATGAAGCGGATCCCGACACGCCGGTCGCCTCAGTCACAGATCCCACAGGAGTCCACAGCTGTTCACCCGTGTGTGTGCGTGTCAGTGTGTGTTGTGTACCTCCCACGTCTGACCTGCCTCACAACCTCCTGTAAATGTTCCCGCTCGGCTCACGTCAACCAGAGACTGACAATCACACTGGCAATGTTCCAGACTGTTTCTACATGTAAACATGCTACTTACACTCACAGCTCCTCCTGCAGGAGGACTGCGGGACCAAATGTACGTTGGCGGCGGGAAACAACAAAACAAAGAAAAAACAAACATGGGAACTGACTTCTGATCAAAGCCACAAACAAAAAAAAAAAGGTTTCTTTTGCCTGTATTGCACGTTGAACCCACACTCCTTGAACTAACCTCCGAACTGTCGGCTTCAAGGACCATAGATAAATAATCTTCATGTAAATAAATAAATATCTAAATAGTCTCGTAAGACGAAATCTAATGTACATTAGTAACAGAGACACAAACAAGTCGGCAGACGAGTAAATGAGATGAGATAAAGTTTGATGACACACAACATGTTTGAGCAGTTTCAAAGGGGAGTTTCCTCTGTGGAAAATATATCAAAATCCAATCCACTAATGATGTCATCGACACAACCAACAACACGTTGATTCTACTCTAAACGTTGTTTAGAAGTACAAAAAAGTCTAACTTGGCTACATCTGTACGGAAAAGATACAAAACTGGTTTTAGAAAGTTCTACAAAGTGTAGTCAGGGTAAATGAATCTAATCTTTCTGTTAGATTTATGTGTAATAACAGTAACAGTTTCCACTTGAATAGCACTTATCATTTGTGGGTGAGATGCACGTGCAGCACAAACATGAAATGTGTCCGATGTCAGGCAGTGAAAATTACAGTAACTTTAATGATGTGATCAAATCGTGTGCAACGAAGGATCCTGGACTCTCGATGCTTCTTGTCGGGATAATAATCAATAGTTAATGTCAAAGTTTCCGCTCGCAGCTTCTGTTCATGCTTGGACTTTGCAGCATTGAAGCGAATGAACCTGAACTGTCAGTTTGTAAATGACACAGCAGATTAGTTTCAGAAGCTCGTGAACATTTGACTGTTTGTGTCACTAAAGGAAGCTCGGTGTTCTAACGTGTTTCCACTGAACGCTCGGGTTCCACGACCACAGGAAACCCTCTTTGTTTGAGGCTTCTTCCACAATAATACGTTTTTTTGTTTTTCAACTAAAATGATTTCTGTCCGTCCACACTCGATTAGCTCGGCCTCAGTAACGCACCTGACAGATCACATGACCCTACACTGGTCATGTGGTGTAAACAGGAAGCAGATTGTCTCCTCTGCAGGTGGTTACAGGAAATACTACGAATGAGGAGCAGCGATGGTGAAAAGTAAGAGGCGGGATTTCGTTTCTTGGAATGACGACGAGTGGTAGCAACGCTTTGCATTCACGTCTGGTCGTCGAGTCGTGACTGTTAAGAGCCAATCAGGAAGCAGGTGCACGGGACTCCTTCATCGTTTCCAAACTTCTCAGGTTTTGGAGCCTCGAGCAGTGTGGGCGGCAGGTGTAACCGTGGCAACAGGGATGGGTTTCAAAACTAAAACGTAATAGTGTGGATGCAGCTTTAAACCTGCACCGTTCAGACCTGCAGATTCCAAACAAAGTGGAGAACGTTAGATAACAGGGTCCTGAGTCCTCACTGGAGTGTGGGTCAGGATCCTGTGTCCTCACTGGAGTGTGGGTCAGGATCCTGTGTCCTCACTGGAGTGTGGGTCAGGATCCTGCGTCCTCACTGGAGTGTGGGTCACGATCCTGCGTCCTCACTGGAGTGTGGGTCAGGATCCTGAGTCCTCACTGGAGTGTGGGTCAGGATCCTGCGTCCTCACTGGAGTGTGGGTCAGGATCCTGCGTCCTCACTGAAGTGTGGGTCAGGATCCTGTGTCCTCACTGGAGTGTGGGTCAGGATCCTGAGTCCTCACTGGAGTGTGGGTCAGGATCCTGTGTCCTCACTGGAGTGTGGGTCAGGATCCTGCGTCCTCACTGGAGTGTGGGTCAGGATCCTGCGTCCTCACTGGAGTGTGGGTCAGGATCCTGCGTCCTCACTGGAGTGTGGGTCAGGATCCTGCGTCTTCACTGGAGTGTGGATCAGGATCCTGCGTACTCACTGGAGTGTGGGTCAGGATCCTGCGTCTTCACTGGAGTGTGGATCAGGATCCTGCGTCCTCACTGGAGTGTGGGTCAGGATCCTGCGTCCTCACTGGAGTGTGGATCAGGATCCTGCGTCTTCACTGGAGTGTGGATCAGGATCCTGCGTCCTCACTGGAGTGTGGATCAGGATCCTGCGTCCTCACTGGAGTGTGGGTCAGGATCCTGCGTCCTCACTGGAGTGTGGGTCAGGATCCTGCGTCCTCACTGGAGTGTGGGTCAGGATCCTGTGTCCTGATCCATACGTTGTGTTGTGAATCTGGATGATTGGGATCTAATCAGTTATTAAGGGGCTTAAAGGGGATTCAGTGACTTTTTCTTCAACGTAAACTAACACTGTTAAATCTTGTCTGACCGTCCATGCACGTTTGTCCGACATGCAGCTATCGATAGAGGATTAGTCTGTCGGGTTCATGCCACATTAATGGATTAGTCACAACCACACGACACAGAGACGAGCGAGTGATGCTCAGGGACGACGCGGCAGAAAACCTCAAAGTTTGCAGCTACACTGTTCGTTCTTCCTGAGGAGACTCAGACGCCTCCTCCCTCCTTCCTGTCAGCTGACACACACAAACACACACACACACACACAAGAAGGACTTAACACCGACGAGCTGAGAGTTTCTGTTCACTGAGCGAACACACACACAAATGAATGGATGTAATTTACAGGTGGACTCTGTTCATTCCCTTTTAAATAGTTTATATGTGACTCAATATGTGATGATGCGTCATATCTGCCTACACATGCAAATTAAATAATCCTTCAGTCTGATACACGAGCCTCCGTCAGAGAGAGAAGTGCCCGACGTCTGACTGAGGTATGGCTCTTTAAAAACTTCACCAGTTCATCTTCCGTCTGTTTGGTTCAAACTTCAGTCTCCAGCTCCTCTGAGGATCAGGATCTGTGCTGATCCAGTCGGACCAGGAATTTAAAGAACCAAAAAGAAACTTGACATCAGATTTTCCTTCTTTTTGCCGTATTCTGACTTTTTAAACAGAACAGCAGCGTCTCGTTCTCTGGGATCGTTTCCCTCTCTCACGACCTGTCTCCTGAAAACACGACACTCTATATGTACACTGGTGCTGACTATTTACAGTGCGTGTGGAGAAACGCCTTCATCTAAACTATTAGACAAGCATCAGCTCTCCTGTAGTAAACAAGCGTAATGGTAATGATATTGTAAACAATCCACTCCTTCTGTCACACAGCGCTCCACCTCCTCCTCGGGGGGGGGGGGGGGGGGGGAGACGTGGAGCTGGACGAGAGGAGGACAGAGAACCTCTGTCTGCACACAGCACCAGTCCTGCTCTCCTCCACCACGGGTCGGACCGGATCCAGACCCACCGGACGTTTAGATCAACCGCAGAAAGAATCAGGACGACCTTCTCTGCACCTGGAAACCTTCCCACTCTGCTGCAGCAGCTACACAAACACTTCCTCTCGCCCTTCATCATGCCTGTCCCTGTGCGTGTCTGTGTGATCTGCTTACATGTGTGTAAGTATAAAGTGTGTGTGTGCACATGAAGTATTTGTGTGTCCAGCTTCAGGCTGCAGCGAGCCCTGTTAAACTGATAAATCGTACACGTGTTAGAACTGTGTGTTAATCTGTGTGTGTGTGTGTGTGTGTGTTGTTGTGCAATATGCTCCCACAACTTTTCTCATCTCCTTTTTAAAAGCTGCCGAAGTGGCAGTAGGCCTCCAGGCTGGAGAAGAGGATGTAGAGGAACCACAGGCCGAGGAACAGCATGGTGGTCAGGATGCGGGCCGTCCTCGGGCCGCCGAGCTCCCCCCCGATGGAGGGCCGGCGTCGGAACAGGAGCACGCCCATGCTGATGAACGCGAAGACGGTGAAGATGGTGACGGAGAAAGCCAGCGACCCCGGATCCACTCTGAACTCCTTCCCATTGATATTCCAATAGATGGCGGCCACTGACCAGGCCACGCCGATCCCCAGGAAGACGTTGACGGCGTTGCTACCGGTGACGTTTCCAACGGATGCGTCGGCGTGTTGGTCCTGCATGGCGGCCACTTTGCTAGCAAAGGTGTCTGGGATGGGAGAAAGAGGCGGAAAGAGTGGAAATCATGAACCTTCACACACGTGCTTAACTGTGACGGGTGAATATCGTCCAAAACACGGACGTGGACGCTACTGCAACACACAGACAACTGTAAGATAATGAGACATTCAATAGATAAACTGATGTGCAGATGACATTTGCTTATTCTGAATTCCTGAATTTATGTCCATCCTGAAACTGTTTGACTCATAATTGGGTTGTAAATAATGTAACCCACATGGATACCAGACCCATATATATAATTTAGAGAGAGTTTACCGCGCCCCACCACAAGGTGGCGCGTTAGCCCTGCATCCATGGTCACGACCACACAGCGTGTCCTCTACCTGAGACTCACTCGAGACATTGACCGAGAGAGCTGCCCGTGCAGTGAGCTGACCAACCTGGGAGAGAGCTTTGTGCGTTTGTACGAGAGAGAGAGAGAGAGAGAGCGGAGCTGCTTCAGCCGTGTAGGCCTAAGCCTCTGTTGGACTCTGATTGTTTTTTTTATAGATTGATAAGAATTCTGAACCCTTGGTGGTTCAGTGGCGAGCCAGGCGATTGACAGCGGACGGAGATCGGGATCCACTCCAGACATCTCACTTTCCTTTGATACAGAATCAGATAAGAACGTTCACCATAAAACCTACCCGGGTAGTAGAACAAACACAGGGTTGAAACCCCATCTTCTGTTATAGAAGAAAGGACACTTTTCTTTGAACTTTGTTTTATTATTTTATTTTATTATTTTATTGAAAGAGCTCTATTGTTGTTTTTGTTCCCAATGCTATGCACTGTTAAATAATAATTGTTTGTAAGGCAATAAATGATCACTGTTCAATTTCCAGTCAGAGTCCGACTTCCTGAACCTAGAGGAATGGGAGTTGCTTTCTAACAATAAGGTTAGAGGCGCTACAATAACAAAAATACTTCTTATTTCTTTGGATTTGGATCCAAAACACATTTGTTATAAAAGATAATGTTTAGACTCATCAACATGTGGGTCCCATTTAAACTGATGTGGTCAATTAAAGTTTCCTGGTTTAAACCACGTGCTCTGTGCAGCTACCTGCTGCACTTCCTGTGAGGATGTGCACTCACCTGGAATAGAAGTCCCCAACGCCACAAACACCACGGCCGTCACCGTGTCCTTCAGTCCCACGGTGCAGCCGAAGTGCGACGCCAGGTCCCCGATGACGGCGGTGAGGAGGCCGATGGAGCTGATGGAGACCAGGAAACAGGCCCAGCCGTTCCAGTACTCTGTGGGCGGGACGCAGGCGAACAGCACCTTCCAGAAGACGGTGAGGAAATGCATCACGTAGTCGTAACACGACGGGAGGTTCTCCTGTTGACCTTCCTCGTCTTCATCGCCATCACCTGAGGGCGAAGAAACAGAAGCTCAAGATGTTTCTAGTTCTATTTGTCACGTGCAAGTTAACACAGTTCAAGGTGTTGAAGAAACCGCTCAGCCCAGCAGTGCAATAGTTACATTTAAATAAAGGTAGAAAAAGCTTTAAAAAATACCATACAATACAAAACTAAAAGTATATACATTGAAATGTATGTGTGTGAATAGTTATGTATATGTTATATGTATAGTTGAGTACAAACAGCATCTGAGGTCATAGAGTATTCAGATCAAAGATTCAAACTTTAAATTCCTGCTCATCTGACACCAGTGGGAATAATCCCTGTCTGCAGTGAACTGTTACTTCCACTAGGTGGCGCCCTTGATTTACAAATCTCAGGAGCCAGGAACACCACATTCATCTTCCCTCATGTTCTTCAGAAATTAAATCCCACAGGTGTTTGTTTAAGCGACAGGGACCGAGTGGAAACTTGTAAAACCAAGCTACACAAACAGGAGACTGCCACAGACCCAGTGAGCAAGGCACTGAATCCCAAACTGCTCATCTGGCCTTTGAACTACAGGCAGCTGTGACCTCTCCTCCTCTCAAACTACCATAAATGTAATTTCTGTCAATATGTGATATGTTTTAATAACATATACACTGATTTATGTTGTCTGTTTTTACATTAACACTCTGTAGGAGCCACGTTTGTGTTGTGCTGGTAATCAATGAAATATCTTCCTCTGAAGACAAATAGGGTAAAAGTTTCACACTCATTCCCTCTCAGTTGTATAATCTATGTTTAACATTAATGTTACATCGTGCACATTCACCTTCAGTCTGCGTGATGCTGTGTTGTGTGTGTTATTATGTCCACTGTCCTGAATGTGAGCTGTTTGTCCGTCAACCAGAGGATGTGAAGCTAAGCAACAGAAGAACCATGGTGCGGTGTATTTCCTGGAGGGAGTGATATCCTCCTCCTCCTCCTCCTCCTCCTCCTCCTCCTCCTCTGAGAAGCAGCAGCACAATCTGACATTCCACGTAATTAACCCCATGTTTTATTTTCATCCGTTTAAAACAAATGTTTGGTCTTTTAATTGGAAGAGGCTGATTTTCTGTCTCGACTTCCACAAGATCAGAAACACTTGGTTCAATACTGGTCTACACATCAGGTGGGGGGGGGGGGGGGGGGGGGGGGGCTGAAACTGATGAGAACAACCTCTGCAGGAATTAGCAGAACCGATAACGGCAATAACAACAATATACAAAGTTAATTACGTGTCTCATCTATTGCTCTTGTGAATCCCTCACATGTGACTCTGAGGTTTCCACCTTATTTCCCTGTTAATAGAGTTTCTGGTAGTTTTACTCTTGTCGAGGATGAAGAACAGAGGATTAGGGTTTGAGCCTTCCATGATGCATTCCACGAAGCTGTGTACATGTTTGAAGTATGAAACACAGTATTTAAACACACACACACACACACACTGACCTGCACTGACAGTCACCGCCTCCACAAACTGTTCCCTCCACGAGTGAGTGCCGATCACCAGCGCCAGGTTGGTCTTCTTGATGAGCTTGTCCACTGTGCTCTGGAGATCAGAAACAGAACACAGACCTCAGTGAGCGGATGAACAGATTCACATGAAACCTGGAGGAAGGACTGGACACGGACACAGAGAGAAGCAGTAGAACTTTGGGCCGGATCCAGGATTTTTTTAAACACTTTCTTTCCCAGAGAATAATTCCCAGATCTTAAATAAATGAAATCAGGCAGATTCAGAGAAGTGATATCTCTGAGTGTGTTTGGTGCAGCTTGGTGTTGGGCCTCGGTGGAGGAAGGAGCTTCACAATCATTCTATTCTCTTCCTGGAGCCCGAGGCAAACACAGCTCCACACATTGATCTCAGCTGACATGAATCTAAATACCAATCACACTGAATTGCATCATTCACCCAAATTGATTCTCACTAACCACGCGTCATAAGAGACGAGCCCAATTATATTTCCACACAGGGTCGAGTTCACCAGAGAATCACTCGGAGGACGAGGATATTGAATTCTTCTGGACGCTGTTTGCAGCGATGAGAAGAACGACGAGTCTGTTTCAGGCTCGTTGTCGATTCTCTCGACCGCTCAGTGATTTACTCTCTCACACTCCTGCTGCTTTCTTATTGGCTGAAAGTGAAGTGGATGTTTGATTTGTCTGCTTCCTCTGTCAAGATTAACTTTAACATTTCTAAATATTCAGCGTCAGGGGGGATCAGAAGCAAAAGCTGCAACCACCAGAGATAAATGAGACATTGATGTTCTTAACTGGATCTTCGAGATACTTTACTAATGAAACACCTGCAGCTTCACTATCAGCAAAACTGCTCAGGGTACTTACTGATATTAACTTATTAACATTTACACACAGACCCTGAGGTGTAAAACACTTTGCTCAGCACTTCTGGTTAAACTAAGGGAGCTGTAACACTTGTTCACTGTAAATCTCAATTGTTTTCATTTTGTTAAGAGTAATTAAAAAAAATTATGATTGATTCTAAAGCATCTTTCTCTCTGTTGCTGCTGTGAATTGAGACTTGTTGTTGTGTCAGTGAGCTAAGCTAGTGTCACTGCTTGGAGGTGGAGGGTTTTCGTCACAGGCCGATGCAGCAGCGCTCTGTGCACGTGAGAGAGTCAGAATCCTGCAGGTCTGGAGCATCTCGTACAGTTCAATAATTCAGAGCCACATTACGTTTTCTTGCTGAAAGGCTTCAGCTGTGTGAGAACGAGAGTAAAGGTCGTTATGTAACTCTGACAGTGAAGCAGAGTTCAATTCTTTCTATTCAACCTAAACACAGAAATGACTCCAGGAGAGAAATAATCTAATATTACATCGTCTAAAAAATAAATATAATATGTTCGTTAGGCTATAAATATTTCAAAAATGTGTTTCATCTGCTACTTCCTGTGATGTTGTTGCTTATACAAGTCATAGTCATTTATAACTCTCTATGAAGAACTTTCAATTCTCTTCTGTTTTTCTTTCAATACGTTAAATATATCTCTTCATAAAGCACATTTAAAAACCACCAGTGTTGACCAAAGTGTTGTGTAGAAGAAGAGGAGATAGAGAACAACATCACAGAATAGTAAGAGCCTCACAGAGTCCACAACCCTTTGGGAAACAAATAGACTTAACCAGCTAACAGCTAACAAGCTAAATGAACTGGTTATAACCTTCCATCAATAAATCACCTGCACTTAGTTTGAGGACGAACTACAATAAAAAACCAAGCACTGCTGAAATGATTTATTCTTTTCTACTTTCACAGCTGCAAAGGAGTCGCTGCTCCCTGAGGAGAGCAGGAAGAGAATGAACGAGTGAATGAAGGTTTCACCTTGAACTCGTACGACTCCTCGATGACGACCTCCAGGCGGCTGTGCTCTCCCAGGATGGGCTTCCCCATCTCGGCTATCCTGCGAGCCTCCTCCTCCTCCGAGCTCATCTGTCCCTCCACCCCTTCTGTGGGAAGAAAGAAGGGAGGGAAGGAAGGAAAGAGGACGAGGTGATGTGATGTGAAGGAGTGAGTATGTTTCATGTGTTCTTCATCATTTGGAGCCAGAGTCTGTAATAGAGCTGCAGCATCAAGCTCCTGCTAAAAGCTCGTCAGTGATGATATTAATCATCAAATAACTATGAAACACAACTGATCAGAAACATGCACATGGACATTCGTCACTTTGGTCCATGTCCCATCTGCTAACATGGAGGAGACAGCCATAACGAGCCAGCCACCAGGGGGCGAGAGAGCTGTGCACAGAACTCTCTGTAGAACCGACAGCGGCCCATAAAAACATCCATAGAGTTTCTCACTGTGCTCAGCAGGATTCAGCATAACTTCTATAGATGCCAGTTCACGTACTGTCTGCTCTGGAGTGCAGGGTCATAAATCCTGCTGATTAGAAAATGCAAAGCAGAGAAGCTTGATTGATTTTGTTTAACCAAGGACTTGGATGAGGAATGATTCTCCCACAGTGACTGGTGCAGTCAAATGGAAAAGCAGGGGCAGAGGAACTCCTGCTTCTGGATGATGAGCAGACAGACAGACGTGACTCTTTACAGAGCTTCACCTGGAGCCTCTGGATAATATGGATCCACTCGGGAGAGAGAGAGAGAGAGAGAGAGAGAGAGACAGAGAGAGAGAGAGAGAGAGAGAGCGAGAGAGAGAGGTACTGTACAATTAGATGAGATGAACGCTGACACGTGGCCCAGTTCCTGTTACTGATCCGCTGCCAACAGAACAGCAGCAGGAGCAGCTACACCAAAGTTGATCTTACAGAAATGACTGAGGAACTGAGGAACTGAGCCAATCAGGGATGAGACCACAGCCAGAAGTCCCGTCTGTTCCTCACAGAGAGGATGTCACACTGTGGGGGGGGGGGGGGGGGGGGGGGCACGAGGAGCTTTGCTAACACTTTGAGGGTTTAACCAGGATCACTGTGTGTTCCAGTCTGATGTAAGTGGGATTTTAACAATTGTCGCTATTGCTCGAGAGGAAGAGAAGAGGGAAATAAAGCTGTGTGTGTGTGTGTGTGTGTGTGTGTGGGTGAGTGTGTGTGTGTGTGTGTGTGTGGGTGAGTGTGTGTGTGGTCACAGCCTTCCTCCTCCTCCTCTTCAGATGCAGCACATGTCTAATTATGAAAAGACGAGCAGCACATTGCAGAGACCATCCCTGCAGGCCTCATTGACATTATTTCAAACTGTCACAAACAAACACACACACATCCAGGCCCGTGTGCACACACACGACTGCACACACTCGTCTACACACACACACGCGACTACACACACTCAAATACGGTTTGACTCCAGCTTGAGGTCGTTCCTCCGAGCAGCGACTTCTTCCAGCCGTCTCCAGAGAGCGGCCTCTCCTCCGCCCTGACAGGCGAGGGAGGTGACCGATGAAACTGCCTCCAGGACGGCGGGCGTCACTATGTGTCACCCCCCCCCCCACCCCCCCACCCTCACAGGCTCTGCTTCTAATGTCACTCAGTTCAGATTAAAGCAGTGTTTTTGATCTTTTGATGGGAAGTCGCTGACCTGTGGAAATAAACAAATCGGCTTCTTTGCTGGATTATCTCTAAAACCTGTTTCCTGAGGATCCTGCGCTCGGCTGCTGCTTCGGAGAGAAATGTTTCATTTTCCATCTGTGTGATTTGATTTGTCACAGGCTCAGAGGACTTCCTGTCCAGATCGAATCTGAGCAGGAAGCAGTGGCTGGTCGGGGAGCAGCTTCTCCTCTGCATTCTGACATGAATAGACTCTTTTTATTTCTCTATCTTTTATTTGCGTGTCATATTGTGTTGAGTGATCATCCCAAGATCATTTGAGCTCCGACCTGTGAGACCATTGAGAGGAGGTCGGGACGCCTGTGACCTCATTCTGATGCAGATGTGAACTCCTCCTCTCGCCCAGGGTCAGCTGCTCCATGACCCTCAAGAGGAGAAGCAGATGAAGGACGGATGGAACGATGCTGACACCAGGTCTGAACAGCGTCTAAAGCTGTCACCTCAGAATCAATGTTTAAGTTTGATCAAGTATGTTAAAGAACAGCAGCAGAAGCCTCCTGTTACAAGCCACCACGTGTATTAGTCCTATGAAAAACGATAAACCCGGTGATCCATCTGCCTTGGCTCACACTGAACAGACCCAGTGTGTAGACATTGTGGAACTTGTTGTTCAGAGCTGGGAGACACACAGAGGCCAGTTCTGCTCTGATCCAGATATTAACAAAGAGCCGTCTGGAGCAGAAGCCAGAAGTGTGAGCCAGGCTTTCACAAAGTGGGACAGAGGAACAATGTCCTGGCTGAGCAGGAGAGCCGAGCGGCTGCAGGACAGAGGAACTGAGGCGTCTGTTCACGTTTACTGCAAAATCTGAGAAAATACACTTCTTTGTAGCAAATGTTGCTTCATCTGAAATTTAGATTAAAAGTTGTTTGTGTTTGTCGGGCCTGAGCCTCCGTTCATGCTCGACCTGGATGAGACGGAACGCTTGTCTTTTTCTGCTCCTTTAATTTCATCTCTGTCCCGTGAGTCCACTTCCTGTCATTCTCATTCATGTCTGAGATTGTGAGTTGACCCAGAGAGGGGCGGGTCACTTCCTGCAGATCCACACTGTCACACTTCATTTTAATCACCGGGTTCCCACAAGTTCGATGTGAAATCCGTGGGCACAATGTGCTGTGGTGGAGAGAACTCATCACACTGCAGATTAACAAAACACACGCAAACAGAAAGGACTCGTGCAGATTAATAAAAACAACAATTTGACAACACACGCGCTGGAAAAAGTCACAACACGTGTAAATACAAAAAAACCTCACTGCTTTGTGAAGTTCCATCAGCGCTGACGAGTAGCAGACTTCATTTTCATGCAGCGCACATGTTGTCAAATTGATGAAATCTGTTTCTTAATTTGCCACATTAACATTGGGATTAGGAGCAAATGGTGAATGACAACTGGTTGGATTTATATTATTATCAGCTCCCACACACACACGCTACTGCACAGACTCTGGCTCCAAATTCCCGAGATGGAAGTGTATCCGAGATATTTTGGCTTAGTTTCTGGACAGTGGGAGGAAGTGGATGTGTCAACTTCTATAGAGCAAACCGTTAAATGATAAATTAACTGATAATACAAATAGTAAAATGATTAAAGTTTTGCTGCAGCTCGACTCAGACTCTGTGACGGTGATGTTGAGCAGAAGAACCAATCAGATGTTCTTACCTTGGTTGAGCAGAAGAGCTGAAGAGAAAACAGAGGGAGGAGAAAAAGTGAGAAAAGACACAATCAACACAATTAAACTCATCCAGTTCCTCTATATTAACAAATAGAGCTAAGAACCTGCAACAACAGCAACATGTAGCTGAACGTGATTTATCGGTGTCTCTCTGAGTGTGATGTGATGATGTGGTGGTAACTCAGCCTCGGTGGAGGTGTGTGCTTTACGCTGACTCTATTCAAAGCTGCAGTGAAGGATAAACAGGAAATGACGGAGAGGGAGAATGAGACTGACACGCAGTAAATGGCGCCCCCTGGGACCGGCTGTTCAAGGTGTGTGTGTGTCCATGTGACCATTCAGCATCTGTCTAATTCCTCCACCTTACAGGCTCTAGTAGGGGGGGGGGGGGGGGGGTAACAGAGCGGCAGCGGCTTCTCCTCCGGCTCAATAAACAATCCTCTCTCTCTCTTCACCGCTCCACATCTCCCATCACACTGACGGTTGCTGTGGTGACAGGTTGCAGATGAATGGATTGGTCCCTGAACAAGTGCACATTTGTGTGTGTGTGTGTGTGTGTGTGTGTGTGTGTGTGTTGGTATGAAATAAGATGAAACTTTATTGATCTCTCTTGGTAAAGTGGGTCAGTGAAGCAAAGAAAAACCAAGAACAGAAACCATCAGAAAAGGAAAGAAAAAGCTTTCACACAGAGGGAAAATGCTTATAAAATACAAAAGACTAATTAAAACAGGATGAGAAGGATGAATTTGAATTAGCTTCTTAGCAGTTAGATCATTTATTTAAAGTAAAAATTAACTAATAAGCCGTCAAATATGACAAAACCTCACTAACCATGTGAAGCAGGATGATTATCAAACACAACTCTGGGATTAAAGAGAAATATTTGGGTATTTGTGTATGAACTGAATGAACTGAGCAGCAGCACCAGGACTTTACTGTGTGTTCAACTTATACTGGTTTGTTTTCAAAGACACGTTTCTCCCTTGTCTCATATTGACTGTGTGATGTTTTGTGTCTGTTTGTGTTGATGACATTTTTCTGTTGCTCTAATCTGATTGTAAATGTCAGAGCAGCTGACCTCACTGCGCCGCCGCTCCAGTTCTGTTGGTTTTCTCTGTCTCGATCAAAAGTAATGATTCCATCTGCAGCTTCGACCGTCAACAAAGTGTTTACTCATTCAGACGATAAGAAAATGTGTTTATCACAGCACTATGTGTGTGTGTGTGTGTACTTTTATATTTGTGAGGGCCATCTTGAGCAGAGACATTACGAAGTGACTGAACCTGAAAACACTGTCTCCGCTCAAATGTCAATAAACACAAGTGAATTTCACAAAGAGATGAGCTGCTCAAGCAGAAGCAGACTCATTGGGTGTGAGACACTCTGGACACTTAGGACACACACAGGACACACACACACACATACACACACAACGTACACACAATATAATACACACTGTTTACACATACCTGAAATTCCTCTCTTCAACCAGCGCGGCTCCTCCAACACAATGTAGAAGTTTTCATGTTTTTCATATTCTTCATCATCAATTATCCTCACCTGGAACGTCTGACTGTACACACATACACACACACACCAACACAAACACACACAAACACACACACACACAAAGAGAGAGACCAAATTAGCAGAGTAATTACAGCAGCTTTCTCTCACCGTCCTTCAGTGTGGAGGTGTTTTAGATAAGAAGTCAGGACATGTGTGTAACTCTAATTCATTTAACACACATTGTGGGACTGGGTTTGATTATTTTATGGTCAAATACAAGACATGAGTTTAATTTGCCTCATGAGAATGTTTAACCTTGTGCTGATGATTCAGACATGAGACCAAGATGTGTCTCATGTCTGCTGTCAAATATGTAATCCCCTTTTAAAATGTCGTACATGAAATAATGACTTCAATCCAGCAGTGCAGGAGCAACGTTACAGTATGTTTGTGTCCACCTGAAGAACCAAAGTCCAACATTCATTATCTTTTGTCCTGTTTTTGGTCTCCACCACCTCCTGAGGAGACATCAGGCTCTGCAGTTACTCAATGTCTCCACCTGCTGGTCTCTAACTGAGACTGTTTCTGTCGACAAAGTCTCTGACAGTGACGAGAAAAGGACCGAAGTGTTAAAAGAAAAGAAAGAAAAATGACATCAGGATGTCGTGCATTGCGAAGTATGAGGAATGATGGCTCGGTATTAGAGGAGAGGCTGAAGATGAAGTGACGATGACAAGACCTGTTAGTGTCTCCGAGGATCTCCGGAGTGAAATGTCAGCTCAGCGAGAGCAGAGGAAAATCAACACTGACAACAGACAGAGCGGGAGAGAGGGACGAGAGGGAGGGCAAGTTAAAGATGGAGGGAGAGATATGGAGAAGAAGAAAGTGAAGGAGTGAAGTCAGGGACAGTGAAGGAAAGAACCCAGGACAGAAGAGGTCGGCTACTGACGGAGAGAACAGAGGAGGAAGGTTGTGAAAATTGAAGGAGGTGAAGAAGGAAAGCGTGAGAACCGGAGTGATCAGGAGAGGATGAAACAGATCGTTTGTAAAATATTCAAGAGGGATTTTGAATTTTGCATGTAGACCATAAATATAAATGGACAACATTACAGCTGATCGCCCCCTGGTGCCTGGCTGCAGTATAAACCATGCCTCCTCCATGACAGCAGATGGGACATAGACCAAACTTAAAAGTCAAGGTAAACGTCTGTAAGGGAAATATAACAGTTGACCATTATAATCATGTATTTCCCCTCTGTTTGATCATGATTGAATCGCTAGACACAGTAACCTGGTTTTCTCTATGTTAATGTAAACTTTATCATGCTGCCTCCTGTACTATTGAATGTGTATTGACCTGATTACCATAGCCACTGTAACCTTAATTTTCTGTAGACACTAAATGTTTATTGGTCTGATTCCTCTCTTTGATCATGCTGTGTTTCCTGTAGCCACTAAATGCATATTGCCTTGATTGCCCTCGACTAGGCATTGTTGTATTCATGTGATCAAAGGATCTCAACCTTTGACTGTTTAACACACCCCCTCCAGTATGGGAGTGGTTAGCCAAATGTATAAAGACAGTGAACTGTTTTCTATCTGGGTGCATATTACAAGCTAAACCCTGTGGTGTGCACCATGCTCTGAGCATTAAAGTGTGACAATACTGTAAGAGAATTTTGTGTCTCGTTTCCTCGTTGGTAGTGGGATTGTAGAAATTGCCACGACACGTCAAATACATTATTCTCAGTGGTCAGAGTGAAACGTGATGATTGACAGCTGAGGATGATTGATTTGTATCGAAGTAGAGTTCTGCAGAACCCTGCTCTCTACGGTTCAGGCTCTAAATGACGTCAGCGTTCAAATCCGGGATGTTTTGGCTTCATTTCTGGACAGTGGGAGGAAGTGGAGACGCGTCATCCATCTCTATTTAGTCTGTGGTTCTACACTGGAAACAAAACCTTCTCTAAAATTGGCCACTTCAAACTCATTGGCATAGAACTACAGCAAAATAAATAATGAAACACAAACTATCTGAGAAGATCACTTCACAACCTGAGAGGAGCCAGAAAGTAGAAGCTTGTGGCTCGAATGAGGTTAAGAAACAATCAAATTGCAGAAATGCTCCTGATCTCTGGTTTGAGGCCTCGGGTGAAGGTGTCACATATTCAATTGGAATGAATCCATCAACGAGCTGAACCGAGCTGGTGGTGCTGGTGGAGACTGACACATATAATACTCCTTGTGAGATCCATCCTCTCCTCCATCACTGTCTCTCTGAGTTCTGTGTCAAAGAAGTTGTCAGTTCACATCAGCTCAGAACAGCTGGAATCAATATCACACATCAGCAGTCTGAGCCAGTTGGTTCAGGTGCTGCTGCTCAGACAGAAAACCAGGCCTCACAAACACCGAGGCATGAAAAGACCTGTGAGACCACGAATCACCGTGAGATGTGTTCTGCTTCCTCACAGTCATATTACGATGTTTACACTCTGTCCATCCATCTGTCCAGGGTTCACTTGGATTTGAGGATGTACCTGATAGTTTAGTTGTGAATGTGACATCTCAAGGATGCTTGATAATCTTTTTAAATCTGGTATAAATGTGTGAGGAATGATTACATTTTACAAAACCTCACAAAAAAAAAAATATTAGTTCACAAAGGAAAAAAGCAGAATTGGGCCCTTTCACATTAATCGTGGTACTTTAAGTGCTCGTGCATCAGTTGGGCTTCCTGGTGTTTTCAGTTCTGTTCCTTCTCTTTGAGTTTTGGATTCTTTCCCTCTCTCCGTCCCCTCTGCACCTTCCTGTCTCGACTGATCTGTCTGCAATTTGGTTTATGTGATTCTTACTCATGACAAGACACAGCAGGAGAAGATGTGAATAACTCAGTCTCTTGTTTCTGGACAAATCCAAAGGTTGGACTTTGGACTCACGTGGTTTGGTCGTTGTTGAACTCCAGCTCTCCTCTGACGTCCTCGTAGTCTTCCCCGGACTTGGCGCTCCCGGACTCGGAGTGGTACGGCAGGATGACTGTGCCACGGGCGCCAGAGTTGCGGTTCACCGTCACCTCCATGGTGCCCACGCTCTCGCTCACCCGCACCATGCGCTCGCTGAACGTGAAGATGCCAGCGTGGTCGTCGTCCAGGATGGTCACCGTGGCGACCAGGGGCTCAACCAGGCGAGCTTTCGGGGCGGCGCCCACCTCGTCGCTCTCAAACATCCCCTCGGGGTCGCCGACACGCAGGTTCAACAGGCGCACGAAGAAGTGTTCGTCCTCCTCGAATATGTCATCATCGATTATCCCAACCTGGAGACGCAGAGAGAGACAGAAAGGTTGTTTACGCCTGAAGGAGCAGAAGGTGAGTTTAATCAATACAGTGAGACAGCAGCTGGAAAACGTCCTCAATATTTCTAGCAGTTCCAAACTGAATCAATAACACACCACGAGACGTCCTGATACAGCAGAGAGGGGCTAGTGTCCAGTTTCCACTGATGTAGTGACTGAGAAGCTGCTGCTCACCCGTCAAGAACAATGAGCAAGGCATCAATCGCCCAATTTGATCTTTCTATAGAAAATCTAGTATCCTGCATCATGGTGGTGTAAAGCAATTTGTATTTTCTGTGTCTTTAAACATGAAATATGAAATATCAGGTTCATTCATACTCCACAGATCTCAAACAGCACATGTGACAGAGAGGAAGTGAGGGGGGGGAGTAAACGGGTGAAGTGAAGATGTGATGGGGTCAAACTTCTCATCTCAGATTTTGAATTATACAAATCTCAGAATAATTTTCAGCAAAGAAACGCTGCAGCTCTGGAGGTGGAAGGTGGAAGAGAACATCCCAGACTTGTATGATTATCATGTGAACTGCAGTTTAATGTCATTCTCTGAATCCAAAGTGAATTTACATCAGGCCTGGTCTGGAAGCTTGAGCATGGTGTGTGTGTGTGTGTGTGTGTGGTGTGTGTGTGTGTGTGTGTCTGGAGGTCTGTGCTGCAGACTGACAGCCGGTAGTCTTCTCCCTCAGCAGATGAATGATCAGAGGCTCCACTCCACATCTCTGTGATTGCTGGGATCCGATCGTTCCATCGTGTATAAACCGACAGATGGCCGGTTCGACTGCTGCTGAAATCCAATGAGCCCGAACCCACTTCCTGCCATGTGTCCAGACGTCTCCGTGTTCAGGAGGGAGTCACAACACAGAGGTGAAGGAGACACTTCCCTTTTCAAGAGGTGAGGGTGAGTACGTTTGACCTTAAACCTGCCAAACTGCAACCAAGTGCAATCTGAAGAGTGATGCATGACACACGCTGGTGTGATACGGCTTTCATAATGAATTCCTAATCATAATGAATAAAGGAACTTGTTCAGCAGGTTAACAGACTTCCTTTAATCCAGTGAAACAACAGTAGCTCTCCTGCATGGCGGTGTCAGCAGCGAGCCCGAGGAGTTTATAATTGACTCTCTGATCTCGGCTGCTGATCGGGTCAACGCTGCTCAGACCGTCGCTGAGTCAGCAGACAGTTCAATCGATTCTCTCTTCAAGCACAACGAAGAAAAGTTCCTGTTCACTCTGATGCATTAAATGTATTCAACCATTTGACGTGTTTGATGAGTATTAAAGGGACTCTTACCTTTGTTGCATTTGAGAATTACAGCACATTCAAATCATCCCGCCTTCCTCCAATGCCCCACCCCCTCGTTCCCATCCGCGGTGTTTTTTTGAAGAAACTTTATTTACAAGCAGACTTACAACCTACTGCCTCCGCGCACGCACGTGAGTTTTTGTTTACCAAAGCAATGGATTCGGATTCAGAAGCACCGGTAAGTTATATACATTTACATTCACATATGATGACGGGCCCGAATGCGCCACAAGAAGCAGACGGAAAACCTGCATGTCCATGCAGCAAACAGACAGGTCTGTCGGCCAATAAGGTCCTTCGGTCCGAAGAATGTTATTGGTTGAAGTTTTCACTAAATATTATGAGAGTGAAATAATTGTTTGTTTTTACTCCTGGTGGGTCTGTCTTGCATTTTAGAGTGTCATTACCTTATTAATACCAATTTAACCTTATCCACAAAAAGTGTAAAAATGCAACAAAGGTAAGAGTCCCTTTAATTTATTTGACATTTACAGCTGAGCAATTAATACGGATAAAGAAAAGAGCTGATTTATAAATTAGATATGCTAATAGAGATTATCTCTCTTTTATTGTCCGTCTATAAAGATGGACGATATATATAAAATCAGCTAAATCATCTTGACCGCCCTAAACCCTGCCTCCTCCATGTAAACAGATGGGACACGGACATAAACAATCCAAGTACACATCACACTGATGTTCATGTGTTCATTTTTCATAAAACGCATCAATACACAATTTTTCTCCCCCCACTAATTTACGAAAATCGTCATGATTGACAGCAGAGACTGAGACTTGTGAGTGGTTGAGTGTAGGTGTGGGCGGAGCCTCGGCACCTGTATCCAGGATGTTTTGTCTTTGGTTTTCACACATGTACATTTCCTATGTTTAAATATTCTATTATGATCTACATTCAGATTTTTCGACGTGAATAACCGCTCTGTTATCTTCTGATGAGACGATACAAACAATGCAGCATTAGATTCATTCTGCGCCTTGAGAGGACGACTGCCTCCGACTCTCCATCATCACAAAGCTCTCAGACGTCAGCAGCGACTCTTTGTTGAATCCGCCTGTGAAGCAGCGTGATGGTTTCCACTCTGGAGACGATGAGGCTGCGGTGAGAGGAGACGTCTGGCAGCCGAGTGAGACGTGGGAGTTTAATTGGTTTTATTTCTGGCACAGCAATCGATGAAACCCACTGGTGTGCGGTCGGAACGGATGACACTGACCTTTGTAAAATTACTCATTCATCGTCTCTCCATCATTTCTTCATGTTGCTTTATACAGTTTACTTCTCCACGCTTCTTATGTGTGACCCCTCGATTACACCAGTCTCCACTTATCAGACTCTGGATCTGAGGAGAGACGTCCCGGCCTCCGAGGTCTCCACCTTTTAATTTCTAGTGCACTGAGCAAAGTAGATTCAGGCCTCTGTCCTTCAGTAACAAAATATTTACATCTTGTGACAAAGACATTGAACTTTTAACTGATCCAAATGAACTGCTTCTCATTTGGATAATGATCAAACGTCAGTATTTTGTTTTAAATGTGTTTCAATATATCATATATGTTGCATTGAATTGTTTAATCTAAGAAATACCTGATAGTTTTTGATTATTGCAGAATGAAAGTTGCATAACGTTGCATCATTTACAAGGATTACAGAATGTAAGCTATTTTCAAATAATAATGTATTACATAATTAATACATTCTTTTGAAATGAATGAATTAAAGGACAAATCAGGTTTAAGAAAACAAACAAATCCAAGGTTTCCTCTCCCTGAATCTTTCACGCCAGAGCGGCCTTTCTGGAATTAGCTGCTAACTCAGTAGCAACAGGAATCAGCAGTAGAAGGTTCAGTTTGTATCTGTTTGTTTGTCTGAAGAATTAAACAAGAACCACTCAACCAATGTCCTTCATTACAGTGAGTGAAGAGATGTGTTTAATGAGGTGAGATAAGGAGTCACCTCTGAGGGACAGGGTTCTCTCTCTGTTCCTCCTGCTGCGACTCTCATTCATTATCTCTCCACCTCCTCTTTCCCTTCACGTTGCTTTACTCCCATATCCTTCACTGACTCTGCAGCCACACAGCAGGTTGTACAGAAGCAGCATGTCAATAAGCTCCATGAAGTGAAACCTCAGTCTCAGCCCAGATCTCAGAATGAACCTTTTAATAGTCAAACCCGGCTGAGAGGCGTTCAGGGACCAGCTCCTGTTTTCAGGTGGTTTGTGGTTCAGGGTGGATCTGCTTCTTCGTTTCGTTTACCACAGAGTTTAAACTGCTCCTCCTCATCTCCACTCACCTTGATGTCTTTGCGAGTGTCTCCCGGTTTGAACACCAACGTCCCTTCGCTGTAATCGTAGTCTGAGCCGGCGTTGGCTGAACCATCTTCAGTCCTGTAGTCGACGTAGAAGGTGTTCTCTCCCAGGCCGCCTGAACCCCGGAGACAGAGCAGAACAACACTGGGATCACGACTGTGTTCAGTTACACTAATGTACGAGAAAAATCACTGATACGTTTGTTATTCCCTGAGAATAAAATCACACATTTACCAGACAAAATAACGATGTTTTCTCTTGTCAAGGAAACGCATTACTTCACTTTTCAGGTTTAGATCAACCTCATCAAACCTCAGACACCGAAACATCATCATCATTATATTATAAAAACAAAGCCGTGAATTGACAAAATATTAAAGCTTCACTATGTAACTTTTACTGAGCAACAGCGCCCCCTGCAGCCACAGGGTGTTGAGCTCTGACTGTGACGTCCCACTGAACTAAACTGAACTGTGGATATTACCCAGAATCCCCAGCTTCCTGAACCAGAAAAATGGTTAAAACACAATTTTCTTTCTTGTAGATTTTGTTCTTGTATGTTTGACTGAATAACCTGACTTTTCATTTTTAAACTAAAGCAATGTCACTAAGTGTAACGCTCATTCAGTGGAGGCCTGATTAAAGTAAAGGATCTGAGCAGTTTTTTATTTCCTTAGCCACTGATTTAATAAGAAGATGATAATGCAAAAACTTAAATCGACGAGAGATTTTCAAAAAGGTTCAAAATATTGATTAATTTGAAGACGATATGTTTCTCCCTGATTGAGGTGAACTCATGTTGTGTGTGTGTGTGTGTGTGTGTGTGTGTGTACCCAGGCAGACGACAGCCAGTGTGAGGATGCCACAGTTCTCCATGCACTGGCTGTGGGCGCTCTCGAAGGAGATGCGGCTGCAGATCCCCAGGTCGCTGTCCTCCGGCGCCTCCTCGTCCACCACAGCTGTGCGCCGGGCGTTGTCGGCCGCGTGTCTCTTCAGGACGTTACCGGCTCCGATCATCATGCGCGTCGCCTGGAGGGACACGAGGAGAGGAGAACTTCACATGAGTTACCAGGGAACCTTTCACACAACTGATACTTTAACTAACTAACTAACTAACTCACTCACTCACTCACTCACTCACTCACTCACTCACTAACTCACTCACTCACTCACTCACTCACTCACTCACTAACTAACTAACTAACTAACTAACTAACTAACTCACTCACTCACTCACTCACTCACTCACTCACTCACTCACTCACTCACTCACTCACTCACTCACTCACTCACTCACTCACTAACTAACTAACTAACTAACTAACTAACTAACTCACTAACTCACTAACTCACTAACTAACTAACTAACTCACTCACTCACTCACTCACTATGTCACTCACTCACTCACTCACTCACTCACTCACTAACTCACTAACTAACTAACTAACTAACTCACTCACTCACTCACTAACTAACTCACTAACTAACTCACTAACTCACTCACTAACTCACTAACTAACTAACTAACTAACTAACTAACTCACTCACTCACTAACTCAGTAACTCACTAACTCACTAACTCACTCACTAACTAACTCACTAACTCACTAACTCACTAACTAACTAACTAACTAACTCACTAACTCACTAACTAACTAACTAACTAACTCACTCACTAACTAACTCACTAACTCACTAACTCACTAACTAACTAACTAACTAACTAACTAACTAACTAACTAACTAACTAACTAGCTAACTCACTCACTAACTCACCAACTAACTAACGAACTAACTGACTGACTAACTAACTAACTAACTCACTCACTCACTAACTTACTAACTAACTAACTAACTAACTAACTAACTAACTAACTAACTAACTAACTCACTAGCTCACTAACTCACTCACCCACTCACTCACTCACTCACTCACTCACGTACTAACTAACTAACTAACTAACTAACTAAGTGTGTGTGTGTGTGTGTGTGTGTGTGTGTGTGTGTGTGTTACCTGTATGCGGTAGAAGGCCCTGCTCTTCTGCTGGTGCAGCAGGGCGTAGTAGTTGGCCAGCTCCACCAACTGGTCCAGCTCTTTGTCGGGATATTTCTGCTTCAGCTCCTTCAGGATCCGAATCACCTGGAGGAGAGAGAGAGACCTGAGATCAGAGATCAGCTCACACACCTGCACCACCAGTCCCTGCTGAACTGTGAGAGAAGTGTAAACTGGTTCATGTGTCTGAAGCACATTTAAAACACTGAGCTTCTGCCTTTTATCTTGTGATTGCTGAGACAGAAAACATAACTTATCACAGTTCATTTAAAGTTCATAACATCATATCTCAATGTTTCAAAGTGCTGTGCAGTGTTTCTCCATCTGATCTGTCACTCAACCAGTCTCCAGTCTGAGAAGTGAGATGTGACAGGAGACTGCAAAACATCATTTTGATCATTTTGTCAATTTTATTATGAATCTTTTGTTTTTGGAAATCTTTCCTAAAATAACACAATTACTTAAACTGTTTGTATAATTGTTGACAGATAATCAGATTTAAATCACAGTGTATTCAGGTTTCACTTTGACAGGAGAAACCGCAGTGAGGTCAGCAACATGACTCCCTCCCTCTCCTCCTCTCCTCCTCTCCTCCTTTCCTCCTCTCCTCCTCTTCTCCTATCTTAATCTCCTCCTCTCCTCTCCTCCTCTCCTCCTCTCCTCTCCTCTCCTCCTCTTCTCCTATCTTAATCTCCTCCTCTCCTCTCCTCCTCTCCTCTCCTCCTCCTCTCCTCTCCTCCTCTCCTCCCTCTCCTCCTCTCCTCCTCTTCTCCTCTTCTCCTCCTCCTCTCCTCTACTCCTCTCCTCCTCTCCTCCTCTCTTCCTCTCCTCCTCTCCTCCTCTCCTCCTCTCCTCCTCTCCTTCTCCTCTCCTCCTCTCCTCCTCCCTCCCTCTCCTCCTCTCCTCCTCTCCTCCTCTCCTCCGCTCCTCCTATCCTCCTCTCCTCCTCTCCTCCTCTCTTCCTCCCCTCCTCTCCTCCTCTTCTCCTCCTCCTCTCCTCTACTCCTCTCCTCCTCTCCTCCTCTCTTCCTCTCCTCCTCTCCTCCTCTCCTCCTCTCCTTCTCCTCTCCTTCTCCTCTCCTCCTCTCCTCCTCCCTCCCTCTCCTCCTCTCCTCCTCTCCTCCTCTCCTCCGCTCCTCCTCTCCTCCTCTCCTCCTCTCCTCCTCTCCTCCTCTCCTCCTCTCTTCCTCCCCTCCTCTCCTCCTCTCCCTCCCTCTCCTCCTCTCCTCCTCTCTTCATCTCCTCCTCTCCTCTCCTCCTCTCCACCTCTCCTCCCTCCTCCTCTCCACCTCTCCTCCTCTCCTCCTCTCCTCCTCTCCTCCTCCCTCCCTCCCTCTCCTCCTCTCCTCCTCTCCTCCCTCTCCTCCTCTCCTCCTCTCCCTCCCTCTCTCTCCTCCGCTCCTCCTCTCCTCCTCCTCCTCTCCTCCCTCTCCTCCTCCCTCTCCTCCCTCTCCTCCTCTCCTCCTCTCCTCCTCTCCTCCTCTCACCTCCTTGCGGCTCTCGTCCAGCTCCTTGCTGCTCTCTGCATTGACCACCATGCTGCTGGAGGTGGGCAGGTTGCCCCCGGCTCCCGTTGCCATGGCTCCCGCACCAACGTTATTGGCCGCCGCGCCTCCCGCCCCGTCCTGAGCTCCGCCGCCGTTTTCTGCAGGGACCACGGCGCCCCCTCTTGGCGGGAACTTGCCGTCTACGATCATCTCCATGCCGCCCTTGCTGGGAGTCAGGTCTCCTTCGGTCTCCACGACGATGCCGTGGCGCTTGTCGGCGCGGTAACGCTTGCCCATGTACTTGTAGAAGAGCAGGCGGCGGTCAGCGATCCAAGCCAGGAGGACGCACACCGGGAAGTAGAGCAGGGTCACGAGGGCCTCCCACACCTGAAACACACACACACACACACATTACCACAATCGTGTTTGTTTGCATGTTTGAATGAAGATCGTGGTAGAAAAAAATCACATCCTCCTTGATAGGACTAGGGTTGCAAAGGGGAGGAGACTTTCCGGTAAATTTCCGGAAACTTTCCATTGGAAGTTAAGCTCGGGAATTTGGGAAATTTTGAAAAAAAAAAAAAATACGCAGATTAACGCTGAGCAATAAAAACATCATTCAAAACTCTATTTTATTTTATTTCAACCCTCCACTGTGCATTCTTCCATCACATGCACAGATAACTCCCAGCATCCTTCACTCTACAGCAGGGCTACTGAGGCCTGCTGTAGTGTGCAGGACTAGTCAGGTAAGTTTCCATGATATTACTGGGGAAAATATATTAGCATGCTGATTGAGGATTGTTCATCTGTTCATCTAGCCTATTTCCATTCATTTATCCATCAATTGTAAAATATGTTTACAGATGATTCCAATTGTTTGGCTAACTATTTATATCTCTGGCATTGCATTAGTGTTTTTTTATAAACTTTTTTCTCATCTTATTCTACAGAACAATGCCACGTGCACTATCTCATGTGTGGAGACATTTCACCCCATCCAATGTAGAAGGAAAGGCTGTGTACATTTGCAAATACTGTGCAAAGACCTATGTTAAGAATGACACAACGATGCTGAAGCATATAGTCAAGTGCCCAAAGTTTCCTCAGGGCTCAAATCAGCCTATAACACAACAAAATGTTTATATTTATGTCTGTATATGACAAGGTAAATACAGTTAGTATAAATTACCCACAACATTTCCAGTTTATTCCTGTTAATTCCCGTTAATTCCTGTATATTCCCGTATATTCCCGTTAATTCCCGTTAATTCCCATGGAAAGTTTCCAACTTTGAATATTCCCGGAATTTTGCAACCCTTGATAGGACGCACTCTGAGGGATTTAGAGAAGATGAAGCCACAGGTTGAAGTGATCAGCTGACCACAGTGACGCCTTCAGGCCGTGACCATGAACCTCCGAGGAGAACCGACCGATTCTCCAATCCTTTCATTCCCTCTGCGATCAGACGACTAGACTCAGACAGTCATTTTATAGGACTGAGCTTTTCACATGATAACACATGTAACAAATGTGTTGTTATTATCGGAATATTGTCTTTTTATTGCTATTGATTTAACCTCCTTCATGTTCATCTTGATTTCCTTCACCGGCCTCTTTCTGTTTGTTGACCTGTGCTTTGTGACACGTATCATATTGGAGGTCACACCTTGTTAATTCCTACGAGACAAATTGTGATTTGTGAATAAAGGGTTTACAAATAAAATGCGATTGATTGATGCTGTTTGTGCGCTTGTGAACAGGTGAGCTGCAAATTGATTCCTTTCCTCGGGATCAATAAAGTTGAATCTGAATCAAACTAAACGACTTGTCAGATACTTGTGCTTCTGCTGCCTTGTGTGAACAGTCCCACTCCTCCCCTCTTCTCTCTCTGAGTCGGTCTCACCTCCACCACGCCCGGCGACATGACGGACAGGATGAGGTAGAGCCAGATGTAGGCGAAGATGCTCCAGAAGGCGGTGATGAAGAACACCCGGAGGTGCTTGATCTTGCGGGTCTCGCCGGTCGGGATCACCCACACGCAGATCCCCAAGATCACAAACATGTTGAAGGCGGCGCTGCCAACGATGGTTCCCGGGCCGAGCTCGCCAGCCTCAAAGTTGTGGCCGCACACCTGGAGGGGTCAGAGTGTGTGTGTGAGCTGGATCTGAATAAACAGTTCACTATTTGGAAGAAGAAATGAGACGTCATTGTTTTAGAGAGTTAAACTAAACGATAATCGAGTGTGAGAGTGATCAGAGATTTGTTTAAAAGCTCCGCAGAAGATACAGTTACACAGGAAATCTGAAAGTAATCTGAGTATTTTCTATATGTGTGTGTGGAAGAGTGTGTGTGTGTGTGTGTGTCTGTGTGTGTCTGTGTGTGTGTGTGTGTACCTCTATAACAGACAGCAGTATCTCCGGAGCGCTGGAGCCCAGAGCCATGAGCGTCAGGTTGGACACAGTTTCATTCCAGATTCGAACCGTTGCTACTGATGTTTCTCCGTTTGGCATCGTGATGGTCACCTCCTTCTCCTGTTGGTCCAAACACACACACACACACACACACACATACACACACACACACACACACACACACACACAGGGTCAGTAACTGAGGTGCTGTGGCTGCAGCAGTGATGGATTGTGGGATACACAATCAGACACTGACCTTGAACAGGATGGATGAACACACTCCTTTATCCATTAAGTCTTTCATTTTGCACTAAATCTGCTCTTTCTTTATGGACGTATGTATTTTCCTCCTATTAATTGTAAATGCTCTGTATGTATATAGATCGTTACAGGAGTTGTACATTCACCCATTCATCCTTTAGCTGCACGTCTTGAAGCTACTTGGAGAAAACCCCAGACGCTGGGAGAACCAGTAAAAAAAAATAAAGGCCATCAAGGAAAAAAAAAGACTGTAAATAAAGATGGATGTCAAATCTCTATATCAGGTGCATGACCCATCTGCTAACATGGAGGACACAGAGTTTATGACCTATACTTCAGCCAGCCACCAGGGCGGCTGAAGAGGGCCGTCATGTGAACCATCTTTATTTACAGTCTCTGTGCATGAGTGTGTTTTCCATCATTCCTCCTCTTCTCCTTCTTCTATCGCTCCTCTCGACCTTCACCTCTCCTCCTCCTCCTCCTCCTCCCTCTCCTCCTCCTCCTCCTCCTCCTCCTCCTCCTCCTCCTCCTCCTCCTCCTCCTCCTCCTCCTCCTCCTCCTCCTCCTCCTCCCTCACGTTGCACTTGAGCCTCCATTCAAACTTCCCAGGATTCATCCTTTCTTTCTCTAAAGTGCTTAAAACAGCAGAACCGCACTACCCGAACCATTACAGGCCGTCTAGGACAACTCACACACTCTCACACACACACACCCTCACACACACACACACACACACACACACACACACACACACACACACACACACACACACACACACACACACACACACACACACACACACACACACACACACACACTCTGTCTGAGCGAGAGACTCCACCTCAGTAATCTCTGCTGTGTTCAGCTCAAACAGACAACAGCCCTCCTGGGTAAACAAACAACAAAGCTCTGTAAACTGTGTGTGTCTGTTCCAGACTCGTCTCCAGCGTCACAGAGGACGAATGATAAAGACGGAAATCTGCCAAATCCCCTCGAAGGAAACTGATCAGACGACGCTGCAGACACGTTGACTTTCCTCCCATCAGACACACTGCATTAAAAACTGCATTACAAACGGATTAACATGATGCAGGTTAACTTTAGCTGCTTGTTGCACAGTCGGCATCATGTGAGTACATTTGCAAACAACACACATCTGCAGACGTGTGAGAGCCGGGGACACAGAGCGGTGGATCTCCTGCAGCGTGAGCTGTGCACACAAGTTCATCTGTGAACTCTGCCAATGTTTTCATGGGGTTTATCTTGGAGATTGGTCAAATGTTTCCAGAAAATCTGTACAAGCTAACAGGTTGTGTAAGTCAAATAAACGATGTTTCGTTACGTGCACAAACGTAACGAAACAAACTTCCTGCTGCAAAAAGAACAAATGTTCTAACTACTATAGTTTGTATTTTACTTTCATTTAAACGTATCGTGTAAACATCAATCTCCTGCCGGCTGGTTTTCAGATGGTTAAACAAATGAGAGGCTGAGTCACTTTAATAAGCTTTTACACTTTACTTAATACTTTACGTAATTATATTTAATTATAGTGTTGATAGCTGGTGCTAATTAAAACTGAGAGAATAGCTGTCCAGTGTTGTGAAGAAAGAGAAACAGAATTCCACCTGGCCTCTTTATTTCAAGGTTTGATGAGCGCTGCACTTTCCTCTGGAAGAGGGAGTTCTTAATCAACTGAAGAGTATCAATTAGCAAATTTAAATCTAATTTTCAAGGATGTGAATATTCAATCAAATATTCAAACAATTCCTATTAATCACATCTGGTAGATTTATCCAATTTAAAGAGCAAGGCGCTGAACGTGAACTCGTTGAAGAGTCTCAGACGTGAGGAAGTTCTGCTTTAAGGATTATTTGGTGATTTTAGAGGAGAAACAAGGGAAAGGGAAGTTTCTGACGTCCAGCAGAACCACAGAGAGGCCGTGGAACCACCTCACAGCTTGTGATGCAGGGACAAAACAAGCTTTTTGAATACTTCACATTAATAAATCAACAGATCTAAGGGGAAGGAGGTCAAATTGAAGCTTCCATGTTTGTGGTGCTGACACCATCAGTGTATTACTGCGTTCACCGGCTCTCACCTGCGATGTGATGACCTCTATAGACGCCATGAAGCGGTCGGCGATGATGGACACCCCCAGGAACATGTACATGAGCGACACAAAGTAGACCACGGCTCTGGCCACCTTGGCTCCCAGCCCCGGGTTCATGGGCTTCCAGACGGGCAGCACGATGCCGGGCCGGCACACGGTCGGCTCGTCACACTTCTGTCTCCTCGTGGACAAGGTGCTGTTCCCGAGGGGCGTGGAGGTGGGAGGGGAAGAGGGGAACATGGAGGGCGTGACCGCTCTCAGGCTGGGGTCGCCGCTGGGGTCAGTGCGGTCGGACTCCGGCTGACAGGGAGGCAGCTGCTGGAGGAAGAGGAGGAGGAGGAGGAAGAGGAAGGGGGTGGGTGAGGCCAAGAGAGACATAGTTGCATGCGGTTCCCACGAGGACCGGAGAGGAAGAGGACGATGGGAGGTGGGAGGGGCTGGTCGAGCTGAGGGTGGTGCGAGTAGTTCACCTGCAGGGAGGGAGAGAGAGAGAGCAAATGAGTTTGTGACAAAGTGAAAACACAACAGAACAAACACCAGAGAACTTCAGGTTTGTTGTAGCACGGAGAGAAGTGAAGAGGACGTGACTAGAAACAGGAGATTAGACAGGAAGCAGCGTCACTGTCGAGGAACTGAAGCTGAGACTCGTTCAGATCAGTGAACTCGTTTCCACTTCAGCAGAGAAATGTTTCCTGAAGCTGTTTGAAGACTTTTCACAAACAGAGTGAGACGAGAGGAAAGAGACAAACTGAAGAGGAGGAAACCGAGTTTTAAGAGCAGTCAAAGCTCTAACACACATACACACACACACACACACACACACACACACACACACGTCAAGTGAGTCCATTTAAACCTCATATATAGACAGAAATCTGTTTATAAAGTTTGAGTAAAGTGTGATTCACTGCCGATGACGCTGTTCAGCAGAGACCTGGCACATTATTCACTGTGGTGAGTCACAGATAAACAGAAAAACAAAAGAGGAGGTGAACAGGTGGAGAGAGGAAGGTTATGAGGGAGGGATGAAGAGGAAGGACAGATGGAGATGGAGAGACTGAGGGGAGGTAAAGAAAAGAGAAGGTCTGGGGTTGTTTTAATGATGGGAAATTAGGGTTAGGGAGAATTATCTGTCTGTGATTCAACTTTTTAAATGTTCTCTCAGAACAGGCAATAAAAACCACTTCATCTGAGCCTGAAGAGAAGAAGAAAAACAGACAACAAGGATGAGAAGGAGGGAGATAGAGGAGAAGGAGACGAGGAGGAGGAAGAGAGGGATGAGGGGAAAGATTCAGAAGGAGAGAGAGGCAGAGAGATAATGATGGGAGGATTGTGTCAGAGAGAGAAAGGACGAGGAAAACATGTTGAGTCACAGGGAAGCCTTCAGGGAGGAAGAGGCTGACAACACAAGGTTTAAGACTGTTGAGGTCATTCAAACCTGACGCTACACACACACACACGCACACACACACACACTCACACACACACACACACACAGACACACACACACACACACACACACACACACACACACACACACTGACACAAGCCAAATAAAGTTGGATATGTGTATTATATATTTTGGCATCAAAACTGTGTGTGTGTGTGTGTGTGTTTGTGTGTGTGTGTGTGTGTGTGTGTGTGTGTGTGTGTGTGTGTGTGTGTGTGTGTGTGTGCCAAACGGTGAGTGTTAGACCTCAGTGTGAAACCAAAGGATGGACAGATGGACTGAACCCTGTTTCCGTCGCTATGAGCACCGGCCCCTTAATCTCCCACCTCTCTCCTCCTCCTTTCTCTCGCTTCATCTCTCTCTCTCTCTCTCTCTCTCTCTCTCTCTCTCTCTCTCTCTCTCTCTCTCTCTCTCTCTCTCTCTCTCTCTCTCTCTCTCCATCTGCCCGTTTCAGAGGAGACACCTGCTCATGTAAACGATACAAAACTCTGTCGCTGCACAACCTGCACGTCGTGACACTTATGAACACGACAGAAATGAATTCAGAACTGTTTCTTCATTCAGGTGTTCGGTTTTTTATTTTTACCTTTAACTATTTAAATGTGGATGATATCGTCCTTTGCAAAATTTGAAAGACTTAAACCTCATTTTAAGCTGCTTAAATTGTGTATATTTCTGTGTTCTGATTATGAA
Source organism: Limanda limanda (assembly GCF_963576545.1). Classification (NCBI taxonomy): domain Eukaryota; kingdom Metazoa; phylum Chordata; class Actinopteri; order Pleuronectiformes; family Pleuronectidae; genus Limanda; species Limanda limanda. The sequence goes on along the minus strand of NC_083641.1, from coordinate 28,364,474 downwards.
ATTAGGAAAGTTAATGTTTAAAAGACGTCCTGTGAAAACACCAATGCAGACACTGGAGGAATATTCCTGCTGCAGACTCAAATAAGTTCGATGATCATATTTGTTCACAGAGTTTGTGTGTAAACCGACTGTAGATCCATCAATTCATTATATTTAAACAAGTTTAACAACCAGTCCACTGAAAGTAAACAGCTGTGATGAACTGACGGCCTCCTGCTGAGTTAATGTATTAAAACCTTTACACAGCGAACCAAGCTGGACCTTCTCCAGCGTCTCCTCTGATGAACCCGACTGCTCATGTGCAGGCAGCAGGTTTCCCTTCAGTCTGAATCTGGGTGACAACACGTTTCTCCTCCCTGTTTGTTTCTCTGTTTCCACTGTGGCCTGAACCCAAACAACAGGAAGGAAACGAGAGCCGTGTTGTCAGGATGGAATCGTCTCTGTTCTGAAAACAGCTTCAGCTGCGTCGCTCCAGGCGGCTGGCGTCCGATTGGACCGTCTCATATTAACCTCTAATTATCAGCTGCTCCAGAGGAAGAGAGGCTGAAGGGAACTGGTTCCAGTGAAACTACAAAACTGACACTGTCATAGTCCATCCATTATTCAGATATATACACAAATGATGTAATGGTTTGTGTCACTTAATGGATGTTTGTGCCTTTTTGTAATCGTTTTTAAATGTCCTTGTTATAACATCAATAACCAATCCTGCTCCGGACACACAACATGGCCGGTTTTGTAATTTGTAAATAATCCCAGTGATGCTTTCACTAGTGTGTTTCATCTAAATTGCACAAATAGTTGTTGTCTTTACCCTAGAATGAGCCATTTATATATAAATACTTTATATTTAGATCAGGAGTTGATCCTCTTTGAGGCCGCCATGTTTTTCACAGTAGCCCAGATGGAACAAACTAAAAACCTTTTAAGTTTTAATGATAACTGAAACCAACACTAGATTCTCCTGTAGATTGGAAAAGAACATGTATCCATAGCAACGTATAGTATTAGCCTTATAGCCTTTAGCAAAATAGATCATATGATCCTCTGCCGGACCTGGCTCCGTGATGTTTGGAGCTCAGCAGCTCCTGGGGCGGCCCTCACTTCAGTCTCAGACATTATCTGCCTGCACCAGCAGCAGCCTGAGAGCATATGTGCTACTGTGGCAGTGAATGGAAGCTCTCTCGTATCCCAGCAGCCTCGCTGATACAAGCTGATACTTGCCCACACAAGGAAATTGTGCTTAATGGCCTCATGAGAGATTCTGCTGCTCTGTCCAGGAGCTGCTGGTCCGTTTGAGAAGGTGAAGGTGCAAAGATTCAGCATCAGGAAGGTTTTGTGTGTTTGAAATACTACGTTTCTCATCCTCTTTCAAAATAAGAGTCTCCTCTTCAGTCTGAATTAACCATATCTGCCTCGTTGATATTCTACTTTGATAAACCAATCTTTAAATTGTGCCATAGTTCAGACCTTGGTCGGTTTAGTGTTAGTTATCTCCACTAGGAGGTTGTTTCTATGTTTCTGCATTCGTTTGTTCCTTACACAGGATAACGCAAAACGACTGAACTGATTTCCATGAAGCGTTGCTGAGAGATGGGATATGACCCAAAGAAGAATTCACATTTAAAAACTTTCTTTGGCAGGTCAACACTCTTCTTAGTTTCATGTCAGCCTTCTTCTGTTGTGTTGCTTTCTCTATCGACCAGGTCTTTTTCTGCTCTTATTCTTTTCTTCACCAGTGACACTTCAGCCTTTAACAATGAATCCCATGTTCCGTGCTCCCCAAATATAAAAAAATGAATTATTAGAAGAAATTTCAAATGAAATCTTCTGAAGCTTTTGGAGACTTTGCTGTAACATCTCTACGATCACAACGGCAGCGTCCTGATATTCCACAGAGAGATGTAGAGGATGGATGGACATGAGTGAGGAGACATCGAGTGATTCCATAATAAAAGCATGAAAGACAGGAAATGTTCAGAGTGAAGGAATGTAGGGGATGAAGCAAAGGATTGAAAAAGCATCAGGAGCAACATAAAGAGAGAAGGAGGGATGACAGGTGGAGGACGAGAGGGGTAAATACAAAACTAATAAAGAAGAGGAGTTATGAGCGTGGGAGGAAAGGAGGACAACAAAAAGAGGAGGGAAGCAGGAACAACGTGGGCCGAGGTCCTAAACGTGTTAATATCGTCATTTGAGTACAGGCCTGGCGTGTTGCCATGGCAACCAGGGGAGAGGTTTGGCAGAGTAATCAATCACCACAGGGGAGGGGGGTGTTGAGGTGGGGGGAGGGCGAGAGAGAGAGAGAGGGAGAGGGAAAGACACACACACACACTTGTAGAAACCCTTCATTGATCTACGCAATGACCCGTATTGTGAAAGAGAGAAAAGGTTTTCAAAACTATTTCGAAAATATATTGAAGACTGAAATCTCTTATTTATTTAAGTTCTCAGAGCTTTAATTCAGAGACTCTGCTGAAGCCGACTCTCCTCCTCCTGAAGAGTCTGTGAACTGACACCTTCATCTGATGATGAGCAGCTCAGCACAAGGATCCAACTCAACCTTTTCTCATCCTCAGATTCCTCAGGAGAACTCTTGGACTGTGGTTTCAGTTTCACTCAGAAAGTTTCTCAAACGTTCTCTACAGAGGTTGAAACGTTTAAACCGCCCCCGACCAAAGACTGTAAATAATCACATTTAAATAACTGATTTTCAGAAACGAAGCCAAACGCTGACATCTTATGCTTTCGATGTTATTAGGAGGATTTAATGGTTTGGTCAGTGAATGTTAATATCAATATAACTTTCAAAAATGTAAGAAGTCTGCAGCCAGCCACCAGGGGGCGATACAGAGGCTTTGGTTTCCTTTTGGGCCGCTGTCATGTCGTCCATCTTTTTACGGAGCAGAGACACAACTGGTCCACGTTCTTTTCTTCTGTCATAAATTAAAAACAGAGCATATGGTGAACACACACTGTCACTGTGCTGCTCGGCTCCCGTCTCGTCCTCCCTCTCTTCTCTCTGAGCTTCCTGTTTATCTGATCTCTCCTCTCCAATCACACATCTTCCAGTAAGTGCCTTCATTAGCCTGTAATCCCACTCTCATCAAACAGCCACTTAAACAGAGCTTGAAGCAGATCTGCTCCTGTTGATGGTGACGTTGGATTCAAACCTGTCCCTGTGACATGAGGCTGATCTGTTCAGATCTGATGTGTTGACAGGAGCTGAACTTTATTCACTTTTGAACCAACACAGTAACTAAAGAGTTTTAATGGACCTTGATGGACCAAAGGTTGTAAGTAAAGATGGACGACACATCTCCACTTTCTCCAACTTCCCAAATGAAGCCAAACTATCTCAATTACAGCAGCAAGCAGAAGTTTAAAGACAAACTGAGCTCGTTGAATAAATAGTTGAACACATTGATATTCCATATTAAAGTTCTGTCTGAATCACACTTTGTCTCTGTTCTTGTCTGAGATGCTTGGTCACGCCCCCCCCCCCCTCACTCCCTCTCTATCCTGCACAGAACCAATCACAGAGTAAATGACAAATCAATGTTCAACATCAATACGTAGCTGCTGAAGATTTCATTTCAGCAGCTCAGTTCTCCACAGCCACCAACACACTCACTGAGTTTCCAGAAGAAAACACATTTAGAACTGATAAAAGAACAAAGAGGAGGTGAAACAATGACAGGAACAGTCTTTAAGAGCACTGAGGGAAAAAGGTCCTTTCAGTTTCTACACTGTTTACTGTTAGAGAGGCTGGAACATGGCAGCTCCGAATCAAAACAAACCTCATACTACATCATAGCACAAAGATAACAGCTGAGGTTCCACTGTGGAAACAACAGTCACATGTTCTGCAGTAGATTCATCCATCCATCCCTCCATCCATCCATCCATCCATCCACCCTTCCATCCATCCATCCATACATCTATCCATCCATCCATCCATCCATCTGTTCAAAATGAAACACACACACTCTTGTTTCACCTTAGTAGTGATGTCAGTCTTTGCCTCCAGTGTAAAAATGTAATCTCTAAATCCCTTTTTGAGGATTCTGGGAAAGAGGGACTGCTCCATTTAGTGCTCTGAGGACTGAACCACTGCACAGTGAGGGGGGTGAAATGGCCACGTGCTACATGTGGTTCTTCACGTTCAGGTGGATGAACAGAGTGAAGAGTTCTCTAGCTCCCACTGAGTCACACACTCAGAAAAGGTAAGGATGTTTTCATGTGTCTAAAAGAGACAGTTCAGGTTCGGGGGGAGGTCAGAGGTCAAATCCGGAACAGGCTGCAGAGCTGTTTCTTATTTCAGAGTGATGGACGCTCGCTGTCAGGGAGGTTTCTGCAGCGGAGCACAGGGTGGAAACGTCAACAAGCTCTTTGCAAATAACAAGAGAAAGAACAAGCCACAGACTTGTAGAATCCATGGAGTCCAGCAGACTCAGTGTCCTCATCTGTCCACCGGGTGCAACAAGTCCTCCTGGTCCCATGAGGGTCCATCCAGGTCCCTGACACATGATGGATCCACCACTCTGTTCTGGACTCTTCTGATCCATCACCTCGACAAATGCAGCTGGAACTGGGATTAGTTGTAGATTCTGGACGTTCTCATCTTAGAGCCGTCTCTCATTTCTAATCAAATCTAATTAGAATCTGTTTTCAATATTTACAAGCAACTTAAGATATAAATCATGGAACTAGTACAACTGAAGTCCCCTCTTGTTGGCTGAGAGAACAGGATCAGTGGTTTGGAGTGGCAGTGGGACTCATGATCCCGACCTGGGAACGAGACCAGTGGACTCACTGGTCTTCATGTGACTCTGAGGGAGCTTCCTCTTCACTGCATGTGAACGATCCCGTCTGTGAAAAGACAGAAAACCAGACGACGTGGAGCCTCTGCCGACCTGCAAAGTTAAATCAGGGTGAAAAACTGAAAGTTGTGAAGCTTATGCGAAAAAGCTCAAAGAGCAGGGACTCAAGGAGACCTCCCACTCCGACGCACTTTGGAACAGTGAGCTGTCTGCAAGGTCTCTGGAGGTTTAAGAGCCGCATGCATTAGTCAGGGCTGAAAAACTCTTTGGAGGAGTCGGGCTTCTGTGTCCCTGGTGTCTCTCTCTCTCTCTCTCTCTCTCTCTCTCTCTCTCTCTCTGCCTCTTTTCTGTGTCAGACCTTCACAAACCTCTTAACGCTGCACACAGATAACTCTGAGTGTGTGAAGTTCACCTTTCTGCAGGAGGTCGTTTTGTACCATTTTTAAAACAACTTACTAGTTTGCCTCGTGTGAGTATCTGATAAAAAGAACAAACTAAATCCAACAGGATACACAACTGCAAGAAGAAGATTCAGCTCATCAGACCATGTTCTTTCCCTTTGCTCCTCGAAGCAGCATCTTGTTTTGTGAAGGACTATTTGTTTGATCAGGCAGATTAAAGTATCTGAGACTCTTGAGCCTTAATCTCAAGATCACATGCATCCGACCACTCGGACTAATGAGATCAGAAAATCACAAGAACTTGCTCCTCTGCCCTTTACCTTTACTTTACTGATAAGAGCTTTCAGACAAACAATCTTCAGTGTAGCTCATAGACTGTTTATTCAAATGCCACAGATTCCAGGTCCAGAGAGTGAAGCCAAAACAGAAAGTGACGTCAGTAACAGTTTCCTCAGGAGTTTACGTCTCAATCTCTAGTTTCAAGTCTTCTTAAATACAGCTGATGTTTATGTTGTTAATTATGGTCTGTTTAGAATAAAAGATGAACTGAAGCCAACATGAGGTCGATGCAGTTGCACTTCACTCTTTTCTGAGAGGGAGAAAAATACTTGAATACACCATTTCTGTTTGGACGGGATTAGGGTTGCAAAGGGTCGGAAAGTTTCCGGTAAATTTCCGTAAACTTTCCGTAAACTTTTACGGGAATATTAAGCTCGGGAATTTTGGGAATTTTGAAAAAAACAAAACTATGCAAATTAAAGGCTGAGCAATAAAAACATCATTCAAAACTCTATTTTAAAGATGTATGGAATGCAGCACACGCTGCACGTTGAGTTTCAACCCTCCACTGTGCATTCTTCCATCAGATGCACAGATAACTCCCAGCATGCTTCACTCTACAGCAGGGCTACTTAGGCCTGCTGTAGTGTGCAGGACTAGTCAGGTAAGTTTCCATGATATTACTGGGGAAAATATATTAGCATGCTGATTGAGGATTGTTCATCTGTTCATCTAGACTATTTCCATTCATTTATCCATCAATTGTAAAATATGTTTACAGATGATTCCAATTGTTTGGCTAACTATTTATATCTCTGGCATTGCATTAGTGTTTTTTTACAAACTTTTTTCTCATCTTATTCTACAGAACAATGCCACGTGTACTATCTCATGTGTGGAGACATTTCACCCCATCCAATGTAGAAGGAAAGGCTGTGTACATTTGCAAATACTGTGCAAAGACCTATGTTAAGAATGACACAACGATGCAGAAGCATATAGTCAAGTGCCCAAAGTTTCCTCAGGGCTCAAATCAGCCTATGACACAACAAAATGTTTGTATTTATGTCTGTATATGACAAGGTAAATACAGTTAGTATAAATTACCCACAACATTTCCAGTTTATTCCCGTTAATTCCCGTTAATTCCCGTTAATTCCCGTATATTCCCGTTTATTCCTGTTAATTCCCGTTAATTCCCGTTAATTCCCATGGAAAGTTTCCAACTTTGAAAATTCCCGGAATTTTGCAACCCTAGACGGGATACTTCCTCCTTCCTCCCAACACGTGAGGGCGATAACTGTTAACCTGTGAAAACATTCAGGAAGAAATTAAAGCAACTGTCTAGGATCTTTACAGCCATGGAGGAGGAGCATTGCTGGATCCTTTCCTCTGAAGGTCAGGACGACCTTGTCGACAAAAGAACTGGTCTCAGGTCACCTTCATGTCTTCAGACTGAGGGAAGCGATGCGCTGGGTCACATTCAGTGATTGTGTCCAGAAGCTGGAGAGTTTCTCATCAACTGCGTTTTTCAAAAGAAGCTGAGTTTTGTGTCTTCTAGGAAATGTTCTTTCCCCTCATTACTTTTTCACAGCTGCCGTTAGGCCGGCAGATTTAACTTTCCTTTGTGTCACTGTAAATTAACGATGGTGAATGTTGCCACGGGCGTGAAGGCAGCCTCCCTCCTCCTCTGCTTCTCCTCCCACACACAGCATCCTCCCTCTGTGGACACTCTCCATCCCATTTACCACGTTAAAGGAAATATGATTGCCCTTCATCAGACACCTCTGTCCTATCAGCAGGAGCCAGATGGGGAAAGTTCATTGAAAAAGATTTTGCTGCTGTAAATTTTGATGACACTAATTTCTTGGAGGGAATAATTATAAAGTGTTCCACAAGAGGAAATCGATGCCGAACCCCAGCTGTCAGCAGCGTTAATGAATCATTCAGCTTATGAGCCCGACGGGAGGGAAACAGCCACAACCCAGCATGCACCTGTGTCTGCGTGAGCGCACGTGTGATGATGACACCATCTGCTGCAGAGTCCACAAGCAGGAAACATCAAAGGAGGCTGAGTTTACTCCAGTAGAATAGAAAACACTCATTCTGTTCTATTGTGTGAACTGCTGAGTGTGAAGGTTCAGTCGACCTGAGTCAGTGGAGCTGAACTGGATTAACTCACTTTTCACTTCCAGCCAAAGAAAGAAGAACGAGTCCCTCTTCTCCTCTGTTAATGGGACTGTGTGTGTGTGTGTGTGGATTGGAATCACACCCACACAGGAGACTTCTCCTCTTCATCATCCACTTCCAGAGCTGAAATGACCGGTGATGGAGTCGAACAGGAAGAGTTCATGAGAGAGCTGGAGGTGTGTGTGTGTGTGTGTGTGTGTGAGCCGTGGTATCAAGGTCATCATCAATAACACTTTCAAATCAAACTCATCACAATGAAGACGTGAACGTGAGCATCAGCGTGATAGAAACTGTCTCAAACCACAGAGAGCATCTCTGGGAGAAACTGATTTAAGGTGAAATTTTACATTACTTTTTAGTTTGGTCCATGTCCCATCTGCTATCATGGAGGAGAGAGGGTTTATGCCTATTACTGCAGCCAACCACCAGGGGGCAATATATACAGTCTACAGTGTGTGTGTGTGTGTGTGTGTGTGTGTGTGTGTGTGTTTGTGTGTGTTTGTGTTTTATCAGTTTCTTGGATTTCCAGAGATGTATTTCTTGTGACTTTCAGGAACGTGTTAGATTTGTCGGGGATCAACAAGTCCCTTGTTCCTTTTCTCCAAACACATCTACTGTTGTTTAATGAGCCACATTGTTTCTCATTGCTTTTCAGATCCATTACAAATCACCAGTAGGAGACATTCTGTATCTCCCTCCTGTGGTTAAGGGTTGATAAGCCTTAAGGTTGATAGATTCAGAGTCTGAGCAAACTCTCTGATTAGACTCATTCCATGTGGAGGAGAAATCAAATAGTTGTGTGTGTGTGTTCACCTCCAGATACAGTTGTTTACATTCCCGTGGCTCTGTAGTGGCTGTGTGTGCATCGATATACATCAGGACTCTCAGAACAGGTATTAGTCTGAGCTATTAATACATGTTTACATTGTGCACACGTAGCGACACACAACGCAACACAAGACACGCACCACTTCCGTTTTTGTGTCCCATCCATCACGACAGCTAAATGAAGAGTGTGTTGATACGGCCTGTAATTGGCTGAGCAGCGTTAGTAAGGAGAGGCAGGCAGTTTGTGTGATTAATGACCTGATGTGAGAGGAGGAGGGGCTACACACACACACACACACACACACACACACACACACACACACACACACACACACACACACACACACACACACACACTAAAGGCTTCTCAGTACTACATTGAAAAGCATTGAAGTGTTGAGGTATCTCTGCCCCCCCCCTTGCTGCTGTATCTCTCCATGCGTGTGTTTTATCTGCGTCTCCCTCGTGACAGCAACACCCAGTGCATCATGGGATTTCTTGGCATGAATGAAAGTGTTGTAGGTCAAACTTCTCTTTATGAAGCGATGCAGAGAATTGCTTTTCCACAGGAAGCAGAAGTTCTATCCACCTCCTCACCGGATCGGTCGTTTACAGACTCATCATCACACGTGTGACCTTGAGGGTTCGGTCTGGACCGGATCTCAAGTGCTGATTGGTCGGCTGTGCAGAAATGAGAAAAGGCCTCTCTGGTGTTTCACATCACTGCTGGTTTCTCACTCTGCCTTCGAGTGTAATCCTTCAGACACCTCGAGTGACCTAGATTCTGGTGTACAGCTATATGTGTGTGTGTGTGTGTGTGTGTGTGTGTGTGTGTGTGTGTGTGTGTGTGTGTGTGTGTGTGTGTGTGTGTGTGCGTGTGTGTCTGTGCCAATTGTCTCTCAGTCTTTTCTTTGCCAATCTCACTTTCTCTCATGGGAATACTTAAAGAGCACAAAGCAAACAGCGCTTTGGCAACAACAAGTTGCTACTTAGCAACCTCCTGTAGGTGCACATGCATGTACACACTTGCACGTACACACACACACACACGTACATGCACGTACACACACACACACTAAAAACTGTATCAGTGCAGAGTTGGTGTTCAGGTGAAGCAGTGAGTGAGATAATAAATCACAGAGAGAGTGTTCATTACGTCTGTGACTTCCACATCTCGGAGCTGATGAAGAGGGCATTAAGGAGCGAGCTGCTGCGTCTGCTGAACTCTTCCATTAACTCCTCCATAAACAATTTGCTCCGGCAAACCTCAGACCTGCCTTTAAGTGCAAAGTGCACCAATAAACTGGAATCAGCTGGAATCCATGGAAGGCCTGAATAATAACCGGTCAGTGAAGAAGAGGAGAGGGAGAAAGAACACGCACAAGCTCACCCCTCATGCTTCTGTGAATTATTCATACTCTTGCAGTGCCCCTTCAAACTGTACGTGTCGGTAGGGGCTGATGTTTTTGGCCTTGCATGGATCCGGGCTTGTGAGCACCGCGACAGGCTGCAGGACATGTGGTCCGCCCGTCTCCCTGGAGCTCGCTGCTGCGCTTCGTGCTGTTTGAATAACATCTGGGTGAGGAAGGAGAACGAGCCGTCACAGCTCGGTGCCACTTCTCTTCAAACCTGGCTTACGGATGCTGATAATTATCCGGCTGCTGCACTGTCCTCTGGTGGGTTTGCTCCACATCCAGTCACTTGTAGAAAAGTGATGTTTGAAACTTTCCTGAGAACTTCAGCATCGCACCGGCGAAGTGTGACAAAGAGCAGGTGAGAAATTGTTGAGAAAATCTAAATACGGACAGACAAAGGTTTCTCCGTTTATAGCTGGAGTTATAACAGACATGTCAGGCACCAGGAGAAATAAGTATTTATTTTATTTAAATGCAGTGGATTTCTCCTTTTTCTTCTCAAGCTGCTACCTTTCCCAGTTTCTACCTTCGACCAAACAGTCCCATTAAATTCAATCAAGCTGCATCGAATTTCCAGCACTCAGGGATATTTGTTCCTGATGCCCGATTTCTTTTCATCAAGATCTATGAACTATTCCCTGGGGAAATAAAACCATCTTTCATCACAATGAAAGTGAAAATGTCAGGTTTCCTCTCTGCCCTGTAAATCATCCTTTCATCAGGTTTATTGGAAATCTGTCATTTCTGTTCTCTTGCAAACAAAACAACAAACAAACGTTTTCTTTATCTTTGTTTTTCTTGCCTCCCTCCAAACCTCAGATGTTGAGCCAAGTGTTGGTTGATCTGCTGCCAGGAGGAGTCCTGCTCCCTTTACTGTGTGGAGCTGCTTCTGTCTCCACCTCGTTTCCAGAGGATGAACGAGTCGCAGGCACAGACCGCTTCATCAGCGTTCTGCATTTATCTCCATTCTCATTGTCTCCAATGACATCAGAACCCATTTGTTCCATGATGGATCTTTGTACTTTCACAATGTCTGAAGAGTGATCGTGTTTTGGCTTTTATTACGATCATAAGGCTGTTCTTGTTTCCAGCTGTGATGTTCTGCTCACTAGGGGGAAACACTCAGTAAACTTGAGACAGGATGAGTTGGCTTGAGATGTGTCTTGTGCTTCAGTAACTGACACATAACTGAAGTCTTAGAAGTGAGTGAAGAGTGAAAACAACTCGACAGAAAAGTCGCTAAAATGACATGAAAACTATAACAATGAGTTTTTCTGTCTGTCGGTCCGGAGCTTCTGAGGGATTCTACAGAACCATGTGAAGATTTGAGGCTTAGATATTCATCCATCGCACAACACCATCGGGGGGGGACACCTGACGGGCCCCAGATTTATTCAACAGCACGAGAGAGAGCCTGGAAGAACAAGGAGTCCTGAAGCAGATGGTCACCCCCCCCACTGAGCCCGGATCTCAACATGTGAGACAGAGTCAATCTCCAGAGGAGCGGTGGAGGATTCACTGAGCCACCTGCCGACCGGAACCTGGAGAGGAGCAGGCCGGTTTCATGGCAGACACGTCGACACAGGAGGAAAAGCTCTGGTGTGAGTAACACAATGACTGACTTCAGTTCCTGCTCCCTTTGAAACAGAGAACGAGGAATTTCCACTGATTAGAATATTACTTCCCTCTCCTGTTGAACCTGAACCAGGAGATCACAACTCAGCCTGCTCATCTCCCTGATATCAGGAAATCAAACTAATGGAGCTTCTAGTGTCCGCCGAGAATCAGCCTCATATCAAGAGGCACAGATGACAAAGGGAGACTCTCTCCTCCTTCTCCTCCTCCTCCTCCTCCTCCTCCTCCTCCTCCTCCTCCTCCTCCTCCTCCTCCTCCTCCTCCTCCTCCTCCTCCTCCTCCTCCTCCTCACCAATTTAAGGGTTGAGGGTCATTAGGACAAGTTAAGGCTAAATCAAGGAGTAAATTGGTCTCTCAACAATCATTTTCTTTGTGTCCGCTGAGTCTCGAGCAGAGAGACACAGCGAGGGAACAGCAGAATGTCAAACTCAGCCTAAAGGAACGATCGGGGAACATCTGTCTGATAAAAGTGATAAATGATAAATGTCTGAGTAGCTTCAAGAAAGATTCAGAATCCACTGACTGATGCTGATCTCCAGCAACACAGTAAAAACAAGAAGAGACTGAAGTTTGTCTTGTTTGCTGCCCCTGGTGATAAGACTGTTTTTTATATTTAATTTTTTATTTATACTTTTTATATTTATACTTGAACGATAACACCACAGAAAATGATTGAATGTGTAAACCTTTTTGGGAATAAAACCTTCACTTGTAGGTTCACATATGAACTTGAAATAAAGTTTTATCAGCTCATGTTGTTCGAAGGCTCAAACAATTTCTCTTGAAAAAGTTTTCATCCAGAAAACAGATGCAACAATAAGATTTACATACAATAGAAGGAGGAGTCACATGTTGGGCCTGATTCACATCGTTCAAACTGATATATGGAATTTGTAAAAGGGAGAAATCCTCAGCTTGACCAGTGAGAATTGATTCCTGGGAGGATTCCTGTGTTTTACTGTTTGACTGAACTCAACCTCACTAACTTTGATCCAGCCGAACCTTCCTCCTCTCGTCAGAATCCGTCACTTCCTCGGCTCCTGCTCTGCATTTTAAACTCATTACGCCGTCAGTCAGTCACTGTAATATCGTCTGGAAGCCGTAAGCATCTACTTTAAATGCCAGTCATCCAGGAGCGGAGGCTAATAGAACGAGTTCCCTCACTGTGCATAGGTCGCTGGAAGAGCATCGGCTGAATGACAACAATGTCAAAGTGAATAAATTGAGGTTAAGTAGGGCGTCAAAGGAGAATGTCAAGAATAAAGAGACGGAGGAAGAAGCAGAGGAGGAAGACGGAGGCTGTGTTCGCTCTGCTTTCACAATGTTTTCATTCTGGTCTAAAGACGTTTTCAGTCCTCAGGCTGTTGTGAAGCAGCTCCTGAGTCAGAGGACGACAGTTGTGTGAGTCTGCTGTTGTTGGTCTGAGGTGGAAACAGGACTACTTTCTGTGTTGTGTGTTTTTGTTTAACTGTGTTGATCTTTGAGACTGCAGCTGGAAACTAAATATACATTTTTGCAGCTACTTAAGTCTCAAATGTCAGAGCTGCCCTCACGCATTCATCTGTAAAGATATATATTTAGATGTATATATTTTATTTTCTATTTTAAATTATTGATATTCTATTTCATTGTTATTCTATTTTATTCTTTTTTAATCTATTTTATACTATTTCTATTTTTATTTTATTTTTTTGGGTTGAAATAACGGAGCATTGCTTAAAGAGAGTGTGTGACCCAAGCATTTCATTGACATGTTATCTCTGTTCATTTGACAATAAAAAATCTTGAATCTTGAATCTTGAATCATCAGTTTTGATCAGAAATTTGTAATAGCTACAGAATGTGATTTAATAAACCAATTATCACAACAATGTATTAAACTATTAGTATTATTAGTGGCATTGAATTATAATTAAATCTCATTGGGCCCATCATAGTTTCACATCTCCATCAGTGTCTGACGTTTTCTAACTTCATTCACTTTCCATCTCAAACAAACAGATGTAAAGATTTGACCTGAAGGAGTTTGTAAAGAAATGACTTCCTGTAGAAACAAGAATTAATTCCCAGATGTTTGAGAACATCTCTGCTCAGCTTCTCTGTCCTGGATCCTGTCGACGTTCAGACGCACAGTGAAGCGACGCCACCTCGAACTTCAATAAACTGACACACATTCAAATCTCGGCTTCACCAGATCTCACAGAATTCAACAGAATTCCAAAGTGCAGAGATAAAACTGACGACCGTTCCTATTCTTTCTTTGTCTTTTGACAGCTGCCCAATGAGGATCTCCAGCAAACTTCACTGAACATTTTCAACACCAGTTTTAAGAGAGAAAGATATTTTTCTTTCTGAAATTCGAGAGTCGTCAGATCAGTTCAGGGATTTGAATCAACATCCTTCGGGTCAAAGCTGGATTTATTCAAGTTTCCCTCACAGAACTTGTGCTGCAGCAGGAGAAAGATGCGTCTTAAAAAACAATCTAGGATGTTGAATTTAGCTCGAAGCACGAAAACCACTAAAGTAAAAGCATCTTGATATGAAAATGTGAGACACATTTTGCTGAATGGTAAAATGTTGAAGGGACTTCTTTGAGCTTTTCTAGTACCTCATCCACTCAAACCACTTTATATATAGATATACTGTACATATCTATATATATTTTTATGTAAAACGGGATGTAAATAAACCTATCCTGTTTCTTGGAGAGATTTATAAATAAAACATCTTGAAACATCACCTGTCACATCTCAAATGAGATAACGTGAGTGTTCTACTCTGTGGGATCGGATGAGTCACTTCCTGTGAGACATTTTACCAGGTGGGTAACATTCATCTTCTTTTGGTCACATTTTATGGGTCGGTATTGTGATGTCAATTATCATCTATAAATCAATTTGTATTTGTGTAGCCCATATTCACAAATCACACCAGCAGATAGCAGAAAAATGAACATTCCCTCATTATCTCCTCACCACTCTGCCGATGGAGAGGTGGGTGAAGTCTTTGATAAAACACTTTGGAGTCTCAGGGGTAAACAGGGTTTTAGCCGAGGCGTCTTCAGATGTAATAAAACAACGACATTTTTCTGTGAACTATCCCGTTACCAAGGTGTGACATCCCTCTTCTGTAGGAAAGGGGTGTATTTGCTTTTGTGTCGAGTTTAAATATCAATCCCCAGATTGTCTAAATGTCCGGGCTCCTCCTCTGTTCTCTCTTTTCTCTACCGAGCTCCTCTTCTGTCGTTCTCTTTCCCTCCCTCTCCTCTCCGTTAGCTTCGCCCAGCACAAACGTTAATGTAGCAGGACGACACTGGACCAGCATCCATCTCACTGGGAGCTGTTTGAGGTCCAGCTCTTCCATTCACCTTCACAACAGTAAAGTTTAATATGTTCCAATTGGCTCCACAGCACAAGGACACTCTGCTCAACTCCGTCCACTATCTCACTTTGTCCCGAAGCAGTGGAGCTGTAATAAGAAATAACACTCAGGGCGACACCATGCCAAACGCTCTGAGTGTCTATTACACAGCAACACACACATTCTGGGTTCGACTCCGGGGCAATTCCACCGTTTAGTCTCTCTCTGAAACCTTTTCATTCTTACCCTCCCAGAATATTCAACTGCACAAACACACACGCACACACACACACACACACACACTCTCTCTCTCTCTCTCTATACACTCTGTGAAGCCACTAAGCAAAGTCACGCTTTGTTTAACTTGTTCATGAATTCATCTGTCACATCAGGCTCAGGTGAAGCGTTCACACACACACACAAATCACTGGGATGAGGTCACGCTGGGTCACACAAGGTACTGACCACTGTGTTGACACACACACACACACGCACACACACACACACACACACAGCTCATCGATCGATGTCGCTCTCACAAACACATTAACAGTGAACCCGTCTGTCGTCCCGGAGAAATCCCATCAAACCACTGGTCCTGTGAACTGTCAAACAGTTCACAGCATTCATGAACTCTCTTAGCCCAGCACGTGCACACACACACACACACACACACACACACACACACACACACACGCACACACGCACACACGCACACACACACACACACACACACACACAGTTTATAAATATATCAGAAGAGCACAGTAACACAAGGACACATACACAGAACAATAATGACCCTGCCAACAGGTCCAATTTATCACCACTTGCCTGAGTTGCTGTGGGATACAACTAATGAGCCATTACTCTTGCTGTTACCCATAATGCATTGCTTCAGCCCTGCAAGCCCGAAGCCCCTCGATCACTGGTTGATACGCACGTGTGACTCTGCGTGTGTGTGTGTGTGTGTGTGTTGATATTGTATAGTACATCTCAATATACTTCCGGTCCACTGTTATTACAGCACTCTGTGTGTGTGTGTGGGTGTGTGTGTGTGTGCGTGTGTGTGTGTGTGTGCGTGTGTGTCATCCTATTTCTGACTTATAACCAGAGACATCTTCTCAGAGAAACTAGGTGCTGCAGGATGGACACTAACTATCAACACAGATTTAAAATGTGTTGACACAAAATTCGTTTGCAGCCCTGAATGTCTCACAGAGAACAGCCATCCATCTCCATTAGGGTGAGAAACATACGGAACATTAACTGTAATTTGTCTCCAACAGGTGAAGCAAAGTGATTTCATCTGCAAAGAAACTGTGGCCACTGGAAAAGAACCTGAATCCATCATATGTGACCTGTATCGATCTTTGCTAGCAGCTCCTTCAAGGAAAAAACAGCTGAATAAAACATGACAGTTGTCAAGCTACAAGACATTAGACTGTAAATAATGATGCGGCTCCACTTCCCCCCCCCCCACGGTGCAGAAACGAAGCCAAACCAGTGCTGACATCAGTGGTGACGGCTTTTTGGAGCCAGAGTTGTGATTTCTGGCATTTCGTCCATCTTCATATAAAGTCTAAGATATAGACTAACATTGTTTTTTTTATTGTGTTAAAAATGTTTCTATAAATGAAGAATGCCAAAGTGTCAACACATCATTTCAAAGCTTGGTCAATGTGAGCAGAACAAACTTTGACCTGAACAGAGTCTACGATCAGAAACACACTGATTCCTCGATGCTTCACAAGCAGACAATTCTCCAGAGACCAGTTGGACTGTGGGTGAAGTGGATCTGAGAGTATCTGAGAGGATCTGAGTGGATCTGAGTGGATCTCAGTGGATCTGAGTGGATCTGAGTGGATCTGAGTGGATCTGAGAGGATCTGAGTGGATCTGAGTGGATCTGAGTGGATCTGAGTGGATCTGAGTGAATCTGAGAGGATCTGAGTGGATCTGAGTGGATCTGAGTGGATCTGAGAGAATCTGAGTGGATCTGAGTGGATTTGAGAGGATCTGAGTGGATCTGAGTGGATCTGAGTGGATCTGAGAGGGTCTGAGAGGATCTGAGTGGATCTGAGAGAATCTGAGTGGATCTGAGTGGATCTGAGAGAATCTGAGTGGATCTGAGTGGATCTGAGTGGATCTGAGTGGATCTGAGTGAATCTGAGTGGATCTGAGAGGATCTGAGAGGATCTGAGTGGATCTGAGAGGATCTGAGAGGATCTGAGTGGATCTGAGAGGATCTGAGAGGATCTGAGTGGATCTGAGTGGATCTGAGAGGATCTGAGTGGATCTGAGTGAATCTGAGTGGATCTGAGTGAATCTGAGAGGATCTGAGTGAATCTGAGTGAATCTGAGAGGATCTGAGTGAATCTGAGAGGATCTGAGGATCTGAGATGATCTGAGTGGATCTGAGTGGATCTGAGTGGATCTGAGAGGATCTGAGAGGATCTGAGTGGATCTCCTCTCAAACACAGTCCGGCCCAATCACCACGACGACCAGGTGACAGACATATCAGCAGATAAACAACAAACCTTCAAACTCACCACGAGTCTCAGTTGCTCCTTCTTCAGCTCTCGCTCCTCACAGAGCTCCTACTCACTGACGGGCTGCAGATACAGAGAGAGAGAGAGAGAGAGAGAGAGAGAGAGAGAAAACAGATGAGACTCTTTCACTCTTCAAGTTGCTTCAAACATTTTCCAGATGCGACCGAAGCGACGACTCGTAACAGCTTCTTCAAAACACGGCAGACTCCAACAGGTACACACACGAAACATCCAGGTCGAATATGACTCACAACACAAGCTCAAGAGCAGAGGGAGGAGGAGAGGGAGGAAGAGAGGGAGGAAGAGAGGGAGGAAGAGAGGGAGGAAGAGAGGGAGGAGGTGACAGAGACAAAACAAACGTCCAAATGCCTCCGATACAAATCTAGGTAGCAGTGAAGAAGAACTGATTTCTGGAAAGTCCCACGTGTTACACAGGCTGAGTAAGGATTTCTTGAAGTGGCCTGGTATTGGATCGGTATCGGCTGGTTCCCAGAGTCCAGGTCCCATCTCTGGTTACAGGAGGCGGAGGCAGCTGGAAACCAGGGACACGGGTCGCTGGTCACGCCTCATTTGAATTGATGTCAGTTAATTAGTTCCTAGTTCCCCAGAGATGAGTTCACGGAACGATGAGCAGAAGCATCAAACCTGAAGTCACATAGCAACTGATGGTGTGAAGCTGATACTCTGACTTTATTCAGGCCTTTTATTAAATCCTCAGATCTGTGGAGTTCTCCTCAGATCATCACACAGATTATTCTCGGACCACGGCCACAGAAAAACACACTTTCTCACTTGTGGGATTAATTCGGTTTATGTTATTGTTTTTTCAGAGCAGGCTTCAGTGAAGGGATTTCAGTTTTGTACAGTTTTAGTTTTAGTGTCTCATAAAGGTCCACAAATAGTTTCACAAGTTCTCCTCCGGCTGCAATAAAGCTCCAGTGGCAAAATGGATTTTAATAAATAATGCAGCATCAAAATGATCAAATTAAAAGATACTGAAGGTTTAGAACCAAGTGTTTAGAGCATTATTTTAATTTAATATACGGTTAAAACTTGTGCAGTTTTCACGTCTTTCTTTTTTAATCTTTGTTATGAAACTCATTCCTTTTACTATACGTATCTGTTGTGAGTTGTTCAGTTTTTTTGGTGCCAACAGAGAACAGAATGTGTCAAAGGCTGTTGAACAGTTTCCAGTTTCACGGTCAACAGTAATATTTGATGTCATCTTGTGCTGTTTGCCTGCAGCCACAGAATCAAGGTCTCACCGACACACAGCAGGGATTTAAATGTCTTTTCTTTCTTTCCTGTAACTCTGTGATTTACAACATGTGCAGGCAGCAACCTTTATGGATTTTGATATTTACATCCTGACCGACAGGGATATTTCCCCCTGGATGCAAATACTTGATAAATACGATGTAGTCAAGACATTTTTACCAACGTCCCTCTCCGTTAACCAGCGTGAGACCGAAGGCTGCACTGAAAACAACAGATCGGTTTGATGAACGCTGGTAAAATGAATGTTTTCTGAGCCACACGAGAGGAGACAAAAAGCGTTGACATCCAACGTCCTCCTCAAGGTCGTGACCTCTATTACCAGGTCGATGCAGCCTCCTCCTCCTGAGTCAATAGGTCTTTATCTGCTGCTCTGAGAGGTGAACTCATCTGATATGACTGAGTGGGTCAGTGGGACCACGCACATGTCGTTAACGTCATGAATTTAAAACAGCATCAGTGTTTCCCGTCTGCTTCGCTGCTGCAGGACCGAGGCCGAACCAAGCAGGAGAAGAAGAGAGAACTGAAGCAAATCATCTTTATAACATTGAATATAATATAATATATTTAACATCCACACACACACACACACACACACACACACACACACACACACCATGACAGATCTGTTTCCTTATCGTTTTCTTAACCTTGAATTATTGTGTGTGTGTAAAAGTGTAAAATAATAAATCTTATATATACAGCATCTTACAAAACTCAGTCACAAGTTGCTTTACAAGTTAAAAATTAAAAATAGGAGGTAAACAATAGGATCAGTTAAATAAACAGTTGAAAGCAGTTTAAAGATGAAACGCTCTCTCGGTGCTCAGGTGTATTCTCTCGCTCTTCACTCAGACTGTTGCTGACGTGAAGGTCTCGTCTAAAGGTTCCTTCATCAGGTGTGAAGACACTGAAGTTCACCATGAATATCTCTGAGCTGTGTGCTCCCCCCCCCCCCCCCCCCACCCCTCCTGTCCTCCCTCTGTCACATGAACATCCCTTCTTCTTCACCTCCTCGTCTCCCACTGACACCTCCCAGGTTTTTCTAAAGGTCGAATCGAGCCACGTATTCAACACAGCTTCCACCAAATCCCAGAGAAAAAGAGCAGTTACTGAAGTCAGGCTTTTTTCATACGACAGACGCATGTTTTATTCCCTCTGAATATCGTTGGAGATATTTTTTTTCTATATTGTTTCCAGGTTTTGCAGCAAATAGAGTTAAAGGTGATTTATTTGTGAGTGACTGCAGAAGCCGTCATGACACAGAGGATAAAGCGTATCGGGGAAAGATCTGGAGTAAAATCATCTTCGGGAGAAAATGATTCCTTCTCCGACTCGCCACAGTTCACTGTTTACAAAAAGCAAATGTCACGAAGATGGAGCAACATCGTCCAGGAGAAGATGAGCTGGGTTTCAAACTGGAAACGAAAACAAACTCCAACATGTTTCTGTTTTAACCAAACCTGAATATTTTATTAACCCAAGTCAGGTTTCCTCTGTTAAACACTGAAGCTGCTCGACAAACACAATTATTGGTTTAATGTTTCTCCTCAATGGATTTAATAATGCAACAGCAGCAGAAACCATGTGGATCTATTATTAAAAGATTGTTGTGTCCATCAAATGCAGCTTCTGTTTCTATTAAAATGTCTCCTGGTCTTTGCTGCATCGTCATCATCAATGCACTGTGCATCCATCTTATCTTAAGTATCACAATCCACCTTCCTGCTCCTCTGCAGATTATTATTCAACAGACTGTATCTCAACAGGAGAGTGCAAGGACCAGGAATAAGAAAAGCAAACTCATAACGTTAGCACACGACTGCCTCTAAACAAAACACCTCAAGAAAATTACTTCTTAAGAATTGGTTGATTCTTTCTCTTTTAGCTCATTAACACAGTCTGGTGATGAGTATGAACATTCTGCAGGAAACTGATTGTTCAGAACCATCTCAGAAAGATTGGAAGACAAATCATTGACAAAAACAACGGTTTACATGCAACAATTTACTGAAGATTGTGTGTTTCTGGTCTTGGATCAGCCAAACAAACAGCACAGAGTCTAGTTCGAGCCAAGAACTAGATTGGTGCATAACACAGGCTTTTGTTTGGCTGAAATAAATGCGACATGTTGGTGAGTGAGCTTTGGAGGCGACTCCGGGCAGATTGTGGTAAAGCCTCTGGTTTCCACTTGGCTGATAACTGCAGCTGCATATTTAGCAGTTTGGCTAGAATCACTTCTCTTAAAGCTAAACTAGAAACTCTGTATTCTAGACAAATCTAAAAAGGCTCAAAGTGCATCTGTGTCTTTCATTTCTAACAGTCACCACCTGTCACCCGGATCTACATTTGTAAGTGAGGACACTGTGAAATGTTTCACCGTATTGTTTTATCTCATGTTTAATCTTCTCATTTTGATTCCTGCTCCCTGACTCGAGGGTTTCTATAATAGGTTTTTAAATAAAAAGACTTCCATGAAATCCACAGGGTAAGAAAGTGATAATCTGAAGCTATCTCCAGCTCTTGTGCATGCATCTCATTGACGAATTAGAAATACCTGCAGCCTGTGAGCTGCAGTCAGATCAGTTTGCATCAGCACGGCCCTGCTTCACACTGCTGATGCATTAATATTGGTGCCAACACTGTAACTGCAGCAGAAATCTGAGGAAAAACATTACAAGTCGGCAGATGTACGGAGGCTTGAGCCCTTTGCTGCATCTCCTCTCTCTCTCTCTCTCTCCCCCTTTCATACTTAATTTCTGACTTAAACGCCCAAAAATAAAGTCAAAAGATGTTTATGTGTTGCAGCTGTTCTTCAAAAGCCTTTAGGGCCGTTTAGAAATATGTGACAAATGTGCAAAAATAGTGCGTCTATCTTTTTCCCCCAGATCCTTGGAGATGCATAAACAGTCCAGTGTTTGATTTAAAAACCTGTAATTCCCAAAGCAGACATGTGAGCGTTGTCTCTGTCACCGACTGAGAGGAAACACAATCACTTCTGTAAGAGAAGCACCGACTCTCCGATCTGCCCTGAATCCTAATCCCACATCGGACTGATGCCTTTATGTATATGCGAATACTTGCAGCAGAGATGTAGATGGATCTGTGGCTGCGTGGTGGAAACTGAATGAAGGAGCAGAGCGATGTCTGCAGGTTGTGGGGGCTTTCATCAACAGGCAGCACAACATGGATCTGTATTGGTCCATAATATACATATATGGTTATTATGCAGCAGTGAAGGACATCAAGTCGCACTTTAAAAGCACTGCTGAGCTCTGGCTGCACTTCTCTGGTGACAGAGCTGTGGCCACAGGGCAGAGACCTGCAGGGAAATGAATTCTGCCCTCACAGTTATGGTCCTGTTTATAAAATGTACAGCGCAGGCGAAGCTGTGACTCTGATGTTTTTCATTTCTCTTTTTTTATGACAAGCCCATTGGCTGAAGTCATGAATTTGTTTCATCAGTCGCTGTGACCCGGCACCGACCCGGAGGAGAGACACTGAGCCAGCTGAGAGAGAGGAGGAGATTCAAATTAAATCAAAGGTCTTATAGGAAAGTCTCGTCCACCAGCAGCCATCTTGGTTCAAATGTCTGACATTAAAGCTTGAAGGATGAACTCAGAGATAGATTGAAACACCAAATTTATACAATAAAATATATATAGGATATAAATCCTGCTTTAATGGCATGAGCCACCTGCAGCTCAGTGAATGCTCGGTGGTCCAGAGATCAGACTTTAAACTGAGCAGCTTCCAAATAGAAATGTGTGTGTTTGTGTGGTGAGGAGGTAAAATGAAGAAAAGTCCACTCGTCTGAAAATGGTAAAATAAGAGTTCAACAAAGTTTTACTCCTGCAAATAATCAGAGTGAATGAAGCTGCGTGAAGTCAGAAACACAGTCTGAGTTCAGTGTTATTTTCTCCTATAAACACACACTCACACAAACACACACACACAAACACACACACTCACCTCCCACCCGCAGAGCTGTGTTCTCCTCACTCCTCATTATAAATCACGCACATCGATACTTATACATAAAGCACACAAGTATTGGCGTGTGAACCGAGAGTTTGTATGATTTCATGAACTCTACGTGTTCGTTGACGTGTCTGCATTAACGGCTCGTGTGCAAGTTGCAGAATCTCTCAGGTTTACATCACGTGACTCCTGCAGACGAGTCTTGCGTTGAAGCCTCGGGTCCAATTTGCAGAAAACGTCCTCCTGTCGATGTGCATTTAACGCAGCGCCCTGCTGTCTCATATTAAAGTTATTTTTATTCTAAGCATGTTTGAGTTTTCTCTTCTCTCTGGAGGTTCTGAGGCTTTGTTGTTGTAGAGAAAGCAGCAGACGTCAGCTGGCACAGCGGAGGCTTCTTATTTATTAAGTGTTGATTTAACCTGATGCTGCAGAGAAGCATTTTTTCACCTAAAATTAATTTGTTTTTCAGATTTAATAAACCTTTATTGGCCTGTAGAGAGCCGTGTCTGCTCTGCCTCATTTCTCCTGAGTTCCCCACCGCGTTGGTTTATCGCTGCACACCACGTCTGGAGACAGGAACCATTCATGTGCTTCTCCTAAGACGACTGTGAGAAACATGATGCATCTGAGTGTCAGAGACTTTCCTCCGTTACTGATGCAGAACAATCCTGAGCGTCAAAAACACTGCAGAGACGTGTTTACCCCAACAAGAGTCTGTCCTGTCAGAGCTAGAGCCACGATGTGAAACTCAGGGTCAGCAGCTGTCGTCTGATCTGTGTTCAGACTTTTCTATCTTTCTCTACAGACTCAAGAGCTGTTTCTTTACTATTTTTGGAATTGATAGTTTGATATATGCAGTGGTGTATAAAGTACTTGAAAGCCATACTTGAGTAAAAGTACAGATATCTTACCTGAAAGTGACTTCGGTAAAAGTAGAAGTCACCCGTCCGAAAATGACTTGAGTAAAAGTCTTAAATTAGCTCATATTAAAAGTACTTAAGTATCAAAAGTATCTGGTGTTGAAATGTACTTAAGTATCAAAAGTAAAAGTACAAGTACCAAAATTAAAAATGCAAAGTGCTTTTTATAGTAGGCCTATACAGACACAAAACAAACCAGAATGTTTCTCCTCAAGATTTATCTCAACTGACTGAAAAATTATAACAACAATATGAATATAATGTATATAATGTATAATTTTACAAATTTTGAACCCTAGATGAGAAAGAGAGAGAGAGAGATAGAGAGGTGCACCGTCTGTAGAGGAGTGCTGCGCCAACCTCCGCTGCTCAAGTAACGAGCCAGTTTGAGAATGTAAGAAGTAGAAAGTACAGATATTGGTGCTCAAATGTAACGAGTAAAAGTAAAAAGTCTTCAGGAAAAGAAGTACTCAAGTAAAGTACAGATGTGTGAAAAATCTACTTAAGTACAGTAACAAAGTATTTCTACTTCGTTACTTCCCACGACTGGATATATGTCCCATCTGCTAACATGGAGGAAGCTGGGTTCAGGACCTATACTTCAGCCGGCCACCAGAGGGCGATCAAGATACTTTGGATTCAGTTTTGGGAGCAGTAATGACGGCCATCTTTATTTTTTTATTTATTTAAATAAACATTTTACCTTGATGTATGTTCCATTAACATCCACTTTTATAAAACAGTTGTTTTTGTCACTTTAGTTGTGTTTTTCGTTGCATGAATTGATGAAACCGTCGACTGTAAATGAAAATGGACGACGCCCCTCCAGCTCCGCCCACTGGGCAGAAATGAAGGGAAATATATTCCGGACAGAGACGTTTCATGATGGTGGATTTTCTCTGTGCTTCACCTGCTCAGGATGTTCCCCGTCTCTCGCCCAGTGTCGGCTGGGACCGGCTCCAGCCCCCCCCCCCCATGATGGATGATGAGAATCAAGTTGTGACTTTTCACCTGATTGCCAGAAAGTGTCAAAGAGATTAAACAAACGTGTTGTGCTTGTTTTTTTGTCTGTTTCTCATTAAAAAGGGAGAAAACCCTCCTTTACACAAGAAAACCCTGAATCTACAGCGATTCCTGCAGCCTCCCTCCCTCCTTCCTCCCTCCTTCCTCCCTCGCTCATCCAGGAAATACAATAAATCACGTTAGTCACGACTGCGAGGAGTAAAAAGCGCCGGAGGCAAACCTCACGCTACGACGACTCCACTCAGCGCAGGATGATTGTGTAACCTGCGTCTGGGGCCTCTCGGGTTCTCGGTAAACAAACAGGGAACTTCTCTGCTGAGGATCCCATCACTGACTCCTCCTCTTCCTCATTTCCTCCTAATTGTGCTCAACTTCAAACAGCCTCTTTCATTTTGCCTAATTGTGCAGTGCTGATGTATTCATGGGACATTCCCTCTGTTTTCTCTCATCATCATTCTCTCTTCTTCTATCCATCTCTCTCCTAATCGGGTTCTACTTGTGTGTGTTTTGCTTGACCTCTTCTCTGATTGCTCTCTGTCTCTTGTCGTTCTGATCTCCTTCCTCCTCTTTCTCTGGCTCTTGTCCTTTCCCATCTATTGTCTTGTCAATCTATTCCCAGTGCAGAGCTTCCAGTCTCCTCATTTCCCAGTCTGACTTCTCGCTGCTCAGGAAAAATATCTAATTTTATCAAAAGACTCGTTGTTCCTCTGTTATTTTCTGAGTAGCCTCCTGAACCACAGAGAAATCATTTATTCCTCAGCCACAGGTTCGATTCCCACCCAGCACTTTGCCTTGGTTGGTACATATCTTTAAAAAATGTGGTTTCATGAGGGAACTTTTATTAATGAAGTTTTTACTGATTATGATGAAACAGAAAGACATTTTCTCTCTGCATCCATCTCTCATCTCTGTACATGAAATAATTTAACCATTGAGATCTATCACTGAAGCAGCAGGAAGAGGAGGAGGAGCAAGAGGAGGAGGAAGATGAGGAAGGACACTGCAGGTACTTTCCTTCTCCCTCAGCTCTGCACCCCCGCACCTCACGCAACCACAGAGGGGGGAGGAACAGAGGGAGGAACGATGGGAAATGAAGGGAGGAAGAATAAAGGGAGGATTGCGTGTTGTATCTGGACACTTGTGGATAGAATCGCAGAGTAACTCACTATGTGACGATTCAACGATAACATCCCGATGCAGCGATTCTGTGATAACCGATAAACTGCAACACGATCATTAAACGATGTCTGACTGCAGAACACAAAACGCCAAGAGGTGAAGTGAAGGATCTGGGGTCAGGTTCACAGAGAAGAAACTCATCTTGTGTCTTCTTTCACTTTTCTATGTCCACATCTCTCCAATGTTAAAGATATAACTAAATATTGATGTTTGAATAATGATGCTGACGAAGAGTCAAGGAGTTGTTGCAGAAGAAGCTGAAGTTACTTGAGGGACACATCATCATATGTGTGGATGTGTCTTGGGTCACATGGCTGATGTACTGATGACTGATCAATGAATAAATAAAAATATATAAGGTGTTAAATGAAGAAACAGTGGAACTCCGGCTTCTTCCATCTTCCGTCTGAACAAAAGACAGAAGAATACAAATGGATGTGAATCCGTCTCTGAAACACACTCACTCCTCCTGAATAATTTACAGCCACTACTTCCTCTCCTCACTGCTCGGCCCCTCCTCAGTGGCCTGGTTGTGTCCACGCTGTGTGTGCTGAGTGGGCGGTGTGTGTGTGGGCGTGCACTGTGCACGCTCCTTGTTTACCAGCAGTGTCTCTCAGAGCGGCTCCGACACACGACAGCGTTTTAACCTACAAGCAGCTCGGCTCTGCAGGAAGACGCCTACTCCTGCTCCTCCAAGACGCAGAGCTGCCGACAAAACACCAGGAAGGAGCACCGGGTCACCTCCTGCAGGACGGAGCACCGAGTCACCTCCTGCAGGAAGGAGCAGAGAGTCACCTCCTGCAGGAAGGAGCACCGGGTCACCTCCTGCAGGACGGAGCAGAGAGTCACCTCCTGCAGGACGGAGCAGAGAGTCACCTCCTGCAGGAAGGAGCAGAGAGTCACCTCCTGCAGGAAGGAGCACCCAGTCACCTCCTGCAGGAAGGAGCAGAGAGTCACCTCCTGCAGGAAGGAGCACCCAGTCACCTCCTGCAGGAAGGAGCAGAGAGTCACCTCCTGCAGGAAGGAGCAGAGAGTCACCTCCTGCAGGAAGGAGTCACCTCCTGCAGGACGGAGCAGAGAGTCACCTCCTGCAGGACAGATACCCAGTCACCTCCTGCAGGACGGAGTCACCTCCTGCAGGATAGAGCACCGAGTCACCTCCTGCAGGACGGAGAAGAGAGTCACCTCCTGCAGGACGGAGCAGAGAGTCACCTCCTGCAGGACGGAGCAGAGAGTCACCTCCTGCAGGACGGAGCAGAGAGTCACCTCCTGCAGGACGGAGCAGAGAGTCACCTCCTGCGGGAGCAGAGAGTCACCTCCTGCAGGACGGAGCAGAGAGTCACCTCCTGCAGGAAGGAGCAGAGAGTCACCTCCTGCAGGAAGGAGCAGAGAGTCACCTCCTGCAGGACGGAGCAGAGAGTCACCTCCTGCAGGACGGAGCAGAGAGTCACCTCCTGCAGGACGGAGCAGAGAGTCACCTCCTGCAGGAAGGAGCAGAGAGTCACCTCCTGCAGGACGGAGCAGAGAGTCACCTCCTGCAGGAAGGAGCAGAGAGTCACCTCCTGCAGAACGGAGCAGAGAGTCACCTCCTGCAGGAAGGAGCACCCAGTCACCTCCTGCAGGAAGGAGCACCAAGTCCCCTCCTGCAGGACGGAGCAGAGAGTCACCTCCTGCAGGAAGGAGCACCAAGTCCCCTCCTGCAGGACGGAGCAGAGAGTCACCTCCTGCAGGAAGGAGTCACCTCCTGCTGGACGGAGCACCCAGTCACCTCCTGCAGGACGGAGCAGAGAGTCACCTCCTGCAGGAAGGAGCACCGAGTCACCTCCTGCAGGACGGAGCAGAGAGTCACCTCCTGCAGGACGGAGCACCCAGTCACCTCCTGCAGGAGCAGAGAGTCACCTCCTGCAGGACGGAGCAGAGAGTCACCTCCTGCAGGACGCTGCCATCCTGCGCTGGAGACGTCGTGGAGTCGGTGCAGTCGTGATCTGAGAGCAGAGCTGCAGCATCAAAGTTTCCCGACCAATCACAAGTCAGTCTCATCATGATGCTTCATCAAATTACTCATTTAAACCAAACCAGTCAGAAACACTTGGTGTGATAAATAATCATCAAACGGCTTCGGTCCGTGTCCCATCTGCTAACATGGATGGGTCAGCGTTAATGCCTCATATTGCAGCCAGCCACCAGGGGGCAACCTAAAGCATCATTTATCAACCAACACCTTGTATCTAGTTAGCAAAATAGACTATCTAATATTTTGCTAACAGGAAATTCATAAACTTTTAGCTTTTATTCCTTCATGTTTGTATTTTCCTCTGAAGAGCGAGCGACGCCTCCATGTTATCATTCAGGAAACATGAAGCAATCGACTCCGTGAAGAACGTAGCTCCTGACGACTGACGAGTGGAAACCTTTCACCACCTGCAGCTGCTGAAGTTGTGTGGAACGTGGCGTCGGACGCTCGGCCGACCGCACCGAACGACCGGGAGCGATGGAGTGTTGAGAACAATTTGTCCCCAGCATCACCTCGGTGTGTAGCAGAGGTGGATGCGTGGACGTGTGGTATAAACACAGCACATTAAATGAGATTAGAGCCCTTGCAGCCCGCTGTGGTGCGGGGGGGCGGGAGCTACAATAACAAGTTGCTGACGCTAGGTCCCTCGGCTGCTGAGCTGCATCCTGCCAGACTGGAGAGGGTTCTATCCCAGACCCATCTAATATCTCCATTAAAGAGAAAATGAAGAGTAAACTCATGAATTCTGAAGTGGTTGTCAAAACCACAGATATGAACACTAGATATCTCGGCCGCGTTGCCGGCCAACGGAGACGAACGTCACCACATGGCGGCCATCTTGTTGCGGGAGGCTCTCTCACCCATAACATTGTGTTGGTAGTGGTAAATAACCATAACTTGCTCAATTTTCAACCGATTTTGAAACGGTCTGGTTTGTTATAAACGTCAGAGATGTAGATGACACTGTGTACTTATGAATAATTATGTTATTTTCTAAAAAAAAATAATAATTTATGCAGTGTCATAACTACATCTCTGACGTTAATAACAAACCAGACCGTTTCAAAATCGGTTGAAAATTTAGCAAGTTATGGTTATTTACAACTACCAACACAATGTTATGGGTGAGAGAGCCTCCCGCAACAAGATGGCCGCCATGTGGTGACGTCCGGCTCCGTCGAGCGAGATATCTAGTCTTTATATATATCTATGGTTAAAACGCCAGGCGAGATACTGAAGCATTATGGGAAATGTGTCAGTGATCAGGAGAAAAGAGGGAAAGACGTGTGAGGACTCCTCAAGAATTTCATTATATTAAACTATTCTGAAAAGTATTTATACATCTCCTGTCTGTTGCTGTATTAACATGCAATTATCCCAGAGTGTAGAGGTTTGAACTTTAAAACATGATGAATAAACAACATAGAAATGCTAAATACTTAAAATATTCAACCTGGCTGTAATTATGCAAAGTACGAATTCATTTTCCTCATTTCTGACACCTGGTCGTCTTCCTCACACTGAGGACCAACACACGCTGTTTTCAGACCTGCACATCTGGACGGTGTCTGGAAGTTTAAGTTTCTGTTTGTGAAAACGCAAATGTCTGTTTCCATCGCTCCAGACGTGTCTTCTCCTGCAGCCTCCTGGTAAAATGTCTAAATGTTACTGTCGTTGTGAACAAATCAGAACCAAACAATCTTCTGCTGCATTTTTTCAAATGTGAAAAAGACAAACTCCAGAAAATGTTCTGCAACCAACTTTACGAATGTAGTTCATGTCTGAATGAGCTGAAGAGAAGCAGCTTCCATCTGTGTGATGTAGAGTCTGAACCACTGTGGAGCCCAGGGATCGGCTTCATCTATACCGAAAGCTCAGAAAAGTCGACCTATAGTTTGGAGAAAAATAAATGATGTTGCTTCTGTGCTGCATTATATTTAGATCAAAAAAACTGTACAACCACTGTGTCCCAAACCTGCTGCGGCTCCTCCACATTAAAAGCCTTCAACCGGCAGATCTCAGTGGAGGTTTTTATTATATTTGACTCAAGCGTTCACGCTAACTGCTTTTCATCCAGAAGATAAACTCGACATGACTTTCCCCTGCGCCCCCCCCCGCGTCTGATGCCCAGCGCTCGATGCAGAAACACGTGTGTTTAACTTCATGTCGTCAGCAGAGGTCTTTATACATCTGCTGATATTTTTTTTGCAGCCAAGAAGAAGCTGTACAAATGAAAAGAAAATCTCCTTCACATATTTGTACCCACTATCACTATAACTAATCTATCTGCTTGCATTGGAAACGTATTCAATCCAAACTTATTGCCAAAAGAATTTACATCAATGTGATAAGAAAGAAAAATGACAAACACCGCCGTTGAGAATCATCTTGTTCTTCGATGTCTATGTTTGGCCTGTGTCCCGTCCACTAACCTGGAGGAGGCAGAGTTTATGAACCATATATCAGCAAGCTACAAAGTGGTGTTTTGACATTTTGACTTTCGGGAGCTGTCATGTCATCCACTGTTTTATAATCTATGTTCGAGACACATACAGGGCCGATTGAAAATCAAGAAAAGATGGAGAGCATCTACTCTTCTTCTTCTGTTTGTTTTACTGATGTGTATAAATGGCAGAAGGAGCTGGACAAAGATCAGAACCTAATCAGACAAATAATAATAAAATCACATCTGCGTAGGAAACCCCTTCATGCAGATGTAAACTGAGTCGTGAGGTTTGACGTAAACTGTGTTTCCACGATGATGCAGCTTCTCAGGGACTCGCTCACGTCTCCTCTGACACTTTAACGTCTTAAGGCCAATTTATGCCTCTCCGTTTTTTCTATTACGGACAGATAAGACCGCCCTATCCGTCGTGGAACGCCCTCTCCGAGCGCCTCGGACAGCTTTTCGTACACGTCTGATTTTTCTAACTGTACGTGTTTATTTCGGAGACCCCACAGACAGCTCTTGGCTGTGATTGGTCCGCGAACGACATAATTTCCGTATGACGTCATTTCCGTATTTCCGGACCTCAAACTTCCTGTTTACTTGTAGCCACAAACACGAACACAACTATGATTCTACGATTAATGTGACGTGTGTGTTAATCCAGCGGAGTTTTCCGGCTGACGGTGGCTCGTTAGAGCACTGAGGGCATGTGTGCACGGTCACATACGGTTATAACAAGCTTTCAAAACGGCGCTAGCAGGCTAGGCTAGCGGGCTAGGCTAGCCACCATGCTAACTGCGGTGGTAACAGTGCAAGAACCCGCCGTCACGACTTTAATTCCACTTCTATCATGACACTGTTTCTATAATACCGTCAGGTTAGAAGCAAACACTGGATAGTAGTAGTTAGTGTCGGGAGTCCCTGCTGACTGTGTGTGGAAGCTGGGGGGAGCTAGGTCCGTGTAGCTTCTAGCTACATGTAGCCTCAAGCAGATTCAAGCTGTGGAATCAGCAACACAGTTCGGAAACAAGACCGGGGAACCGCTGCGCTAAGAAACGATAGCATCAGCATGTTGACCCGCTGGGTGTCACTTTATTTAGTTCTGTTAGTTGCCATGGTTCAGTGTGTGGGACGCAAGCTAACATGTAAACAGAGACACGTGGACTTCTTCTTCCCAAATGGGGTAGGCTTCTCTGAGCTCGTCTTCCGTTGCGCCACCTATGGGTTTTTGCGATGAATTTTTTCCGACGGACTGTGTCGGAGAAGTAAAAATCAAAAAGACTCTTCGCCCCCCGCTGAGACCTCTCCGAGAAACGGACACGTAGTAGTATATAAGAGCCTTTATGTTGCTGCACAAACTGTTTCTGATAAGAAACTGAGTCTGTGGAGGAATCAGGCGTCTCCTCTCGGGTCTCTCTGCCTCGTCGGTGATAAAACATTTAGTTTATCTGCTTTTCAAACACCTTCCTGTTCCTCAAGCCTGTGAACGCTGTGCTCTCTGTCTTCAAGAAACAACTGTGAGATTCCTCTTCACTAAACCAAGAACATGAATCTTAATTAACTTCTTCATCGGGTTATTTTCCTGCTCGTTGACTGTTTACGATTTAGACGAGGCTACAAATGGTTTAAAACTCAGAGTAATTGATTTGAAATAGTGATCAATCTTCAACACATCAGAACAAAGGTGAAACAATCTTCTTAGTGTTGAAACAAAAGTTGTGTGAGGAATTAATTCACATTTAGCCTGAAAAAGCTCAACAAAAAAGGTCAGTGAGTGAATTATTAACGTTTAATCGGGCAGATTTCTGATGATTCAAACTTAATGTTGGAATAAAAAACTGTGAACAGAGAAACGTCTGTTTCAGTCACAATGCAGAGGAGGTGTCAGGAAATCCACAGAGGAGGTGTCTTGCAAACAAATACAAAGTTTAGTATTTAAAATTAATCCTGCCTCTTTTATTCCACTTCCTTTACAATCACTTTGTGAAGGTGAATCGTTATTTGTCACCGGAGACGGCTGATTGAGTTTCGTTCACTGTCAGATTCTTAACGACATGTCAATGAATAAACATCTTATTATAACATATTTGATTATGTCTGTTAAATGAAAGGACCTCAGTGTGTTGTGATGAATACAGACACTGAAACAATCAGTGTGTCGTCTCGCTCCAATGATCCGGACGGATGAGCTGCCTCGTGCTGATGAAGGTTTAAACTTTGGGCTTTAACTTCAGTTCACTCACTGTGTTTTGAAATCAGCTCCTCTTCGTGTTTTTAATGCACAAATATTAATATAACCATTCAGCGACATGCTCCAGCTGTGCAGATTAAACAGATGTTTCTCTTTCACTGTTTTCGTTCCTTAATTTCCCCTGAGACGGTGGAAAGGACGCCTGAGTCGTAACAGTGATTCGTCATCTGTGTTTGTCTCCGAGCTCCACAGGCACAGAAAGAGACGTTCGAGTTTTTTGTTGCAGTGATTTCGTCAACCTTGAGTTTCCTTTTGCACCAAATCATCAGCAATATAAAGGTTGTACAGTATCGTTGAGGATTTCCAGGGAAATAGTTTATAACTGTTCAACTTTCTTTATTTTCCAAGGAGATTATAATGTCGTGTTTGTTTAGCAGGATTAACAAAGCACTGTTGAACCAATTATAATGAAATGTTGTGTAAATTGTTTAAATAATGTAATAAATAATTCAGTTTCTCTTTGCTGATATTCTGTAACCATCGGTAACATTGTCAGTATTTAAGGTGGTAATAACTCCACAAAAAAATATACATTTAATCTGATTATCTACAAATGCTGCAGTAATATCATTATCATGAATTATTTCTGCCTTAATAATCATGTCAGCTCTTGAACAATGAATACAACAATCTGTCCAATACACTCACTAGAAAGTTCTTGCAGAATAAAAAGTCTCACAGACCAAAGCTGTGGCCTCGACGGTGTCATGTGACAGACAATCAGCAGGTTTTTCTGTTTCCTTCACAACCCGAATTTTATATCTGTAAATCAAACCAGAGCTTGTTCTGTGACATTAGAGAAACTCAGACTATTTTTTAATTTCCACTTGGTTCTGTTTGAGGATCTTAAACGATGTGACGCTGCCTCCTGAGGCTTTGTGGCTGTTCTTACAAAATAATTCATGTTTTTATATGCGACAGCGTTTAATGAAAATCTGAGCCTGTGCAGACGCAGGAAGAAGCTGAGCCTCTTTCAGATTAAAGCAGGCATGACTGGGTTCCATAATAATATAATAATAAAATGTTGTGAAGCATGAAGCTTCAAAGCGACATCCCCTAATCCCTCTCTGCAGCATTGTGTTGTATCACTGTGTGTATGTGTGAGTAACATGTTCTGTGATGGATGCTCCTCGTGCTCAGGCGCTCTCACATTCCCTCCTGTCGCTCTGTGATTGTTGTAAAACCGTCTTGTAAAAATTGTCCAACCAATTGAAACAAGCTTTGACCAATAAAATTGGTGCTGCTTAAAATCACAATTATATCTTAGACATGAGGAAATAAAACAGTGTAAAGTGTCAAATTATCCAAATTCTTCTGGTGAAAAACAAACTCAATTTAACGCAGCTGTAAATACCACAGAGTCCAAAATGAATGTTGTTAATTGAATCATTTTTAAACTCTACAGTTTACTCATCTTCATCATCATCGATTCATGGCCCCCTGCATTATAATCACTGTGTTCTGGGCACAATGATGGAGGGAGGAGGAGGAGGAGGAGAGAGTCTGGGTGTTGGCTGACTAACCTGCACTGCAGAGAGGAATCTGTGATGGGAGGGATTCGTAAAATCAAAGTGTAGAAAGAGAGTGAAAGAAAAAAGCTGCAGGGGAGGGAGAGAAGGGAAAGGGTGAAGAAAAAGAAAAGTACATAAAAGGAGATAAAGACAGTTGAGAGATCATCAATAATAAGAACATGAAGGAAGAGGGAATTAGAGAGAGAGAGAGAGAGAGAGAGAGAGAGAGAGAGAGAGAGAGAGAGAGAGAGAGAGAGAGAGAGACCAGAGAGACCAGAGAGAGAGACTCAAATAGTCGGGAGAAAGAAGTGCTAAAGAGGGAAGAGATGTGAGTGTGGGAAAAAACATGGAAGAAAGAGAGAGAGAGGGATGTATGGATCCAAAAGAGAGATGGATGGCAGGGAGAGGGGAAGACGCCAGAGGGGGAGGAGAGATAAACAATGAGAAGAGAGAGATATACCAGAGAGAGAGAGAGAGAGAGAGAGAGAGGGAGGGAGGGAGGGAGGGAGGGATCGAGAGTATAATGGAGAGGAAGGAATGAAAGAGAAGAAAAACATGCAGAACATAGAAGAAGAGAGAGACTGAATTATTTTTTAAATCAATTTCCTGCTCATGACCCACATACACAGTCAACAGCAGCAGCTTCTATAAACAGAATTATGTTAAATAATAATTATAATATATGTTTATGCCTTTAAATCTGACCGATCATCACCATCAGATGAATCTGGATCCAGCTGATACAGATGTTTGAGGCCGATGCTGATTTTAGGGATTACATTTATTTTTATATATGTAAATATGTGCAGGTATTTATATATATATAATAAAAACTCCTTTTAGCTGCCGGGTGAGTTATGGCGTCTGTAAAAACCATGGCGGCCTCTTAGAGAGAACCTGCTCCATATGTAAATATAAAGTATGTAAATACAAATGGCCCATTGTAGGTTGAAGAAAACAACAATTCAAACCAGTCGATCCTTTCAGCTGCTTCTCTCAACTCTGATAACAAGTCTTCTACACTTTGACTCTATATAATCTAAACACACCAGAGGACAGAAAAGTTTCCTGACTCCGTTCATCAGAGTTCAGGTTTGTCCATGAGACGAGTTCACTTCTTTACTCTCCACCTGCTGCTGCTGCTCGTCAGTCGGGTCAAAGGTCACAGGAGTCGCCTCCTCCACAGACACTGAATCGAGCAAATCTTTGTTCAACACAGCGACGTCCGTTACTGCAAACTCCTCCCCCCCCCTGCCGTGAGCAGCCAATCAAATACTGAGGTCTCGCTCTACGGGACTTTTCTTATAGAAGGATCCGTGACCAGGAAGTGAACGTGTGGAGCGAACCGCCGCCGCACGGATAATAAGAAACAGTTCGATCCCGGGAAAAGAACCAGAAGAAAAGTTTCCAGGGAGGAAAAGAGGTGAAAGAAAGAATGAAACCAAAGAAGAAACAAAAGATGAACATTAGAACTAAAGAAAGAAAGTGTTTGCTTTAATCAGCATGCACACACACACACACACACACACACACACACACACACACACACACACACACACACACACACACACACACACACACACACACACACACACACACACACACACACACCTCTAACTCCCTTTGCTCTTCTGTCAGACAGCCAATTACAGCCCACCCACCACTGTATCCAGGCAGAAGCCATTAAGGCGACGCCCAGCAGGCGCTGCACTAACTTCACCTTTTATAGACACAGACGCATCCCATCACAGCCGGAGCGGCTCGGCTCAGCGCGGCGCCGACAGCACGCCGCACGCCGCTGATGCTCGCCTCGTTTAGCAGCTCAGAATAAAGACAGGAAGTCTGTGGAGCAACGAGACCTGATGAACCAGATCAGATATTCTCCTCCGAGACAATGAAGCAGCTAAAAGTCATTAAACCGTCGAGTGAGTCACCGGATGAAAGAGTCGGCTTTCAATCCTTCAATCAAACTTTAAAGAGAGGTTCATTTGAAGCAGTTGTGTTTAATGAATTGGTTTAATTGGATTGTTTGGGTTACGACTGGTGCCTCATGATACACTATCAATATTTGATTCTATTCTATTGTAATATAATATTACTGGTTTAACCATCATTCATATTTAATATATGAAGTCATTTTTACGCCCCTTCCCGAAGGGGATAGCTGTATTTTTATCAATATGTACAAAAAGGTGATATATTGTCACATACCTATGTTTAAAGACATAAAGGAGGATATTGAAAAGACATAAATCCAATATTATATGAGCTGTGACAAGTCTGACTTATGGATTCTACGTGTTTCTCCCAGACTGAAGGGACGGTTAATCTTTCTAATGGAGAATTATTGATTATTTCTCTGTCATTTTCAGGCAGTAAAAGGTGCGGTTGTGCGTCGTGTTGTGTTGTTCAGAGAATGTGATGCATCAGATTGTTAGAAGCATCGTGGTCGAGAGGCGGCGATGAAGAAGTGATGTGGTCTCGGTCCCGGGAGGAAAACCAGGTTACCAGGCTCAATGATTTGTTTTCTACTAACACGACGACTGGAAGAGAAGCAGAAACATCTCGGCCTCTGGCAAACAACGCTCCGGTTATTATAGGAAGACGTGAGAGTGTGTGGAGGAACGCTGGGGCGGGGGGGGGGGAAGGTTGATTTCTACGACAAATATTAGCCGATATGAACCTTTCAGTCATATCTGTATTCGTTTTTATGTTTATATGTATATAAAAATATATATATATATAAATAAAGCAGAAAAGATGCCCATTTTACAAAACTCAAAAATTAGAAGCCAATTTGTCTGGATCGCCCCCTGGTGGCTGGCTGCAGTACAAGTCATAAACACTTCCTCTCTCATGTTCGGTTTCAGGCATTAACCAAAGTCCAAACACATTTCCTCGAATCTTTATGTTAGAACGTCACCACAACACCAGAGAACACCAGCAGTGACACAAAACTGTGACACAAACTACAATATAAAGGACACACAACGTGAGATATTGTTATTTCATGAGACTCCTCAGTTTTCATCTATTCCTGCATGTGGCTGATGAAATGGTCATTAGAGAAGAGTTTAATTTACCATGTCTAACGAACACCTCTCTCTCTCTCACACACACACACACACACACACACACACACACACACACACACACACACACACACACACACACACACAGTTATTTGAGCTAAATGAGTTGCGTTCTCACTCAGAGATAACACAGTGTAATAAAATGTGATGGAATGAGACGATGGGAGTAATAAAGTGTAAATAAAGAGGAGAAGGTTGTTTTACACTGAAGAGACAGAGAGGAAGAAATACCAGGAACATTCATCTTCATGACTGTGAGGAAGTTATTGTAAAAACACCATCAGCTCATCTCATTGGACGACGTTATTACAGGTTTATCTGAAATAATAAAACTCACTTTAATATGTGAACTGTTGTGATGGAGACGACAGAGAAGAGGACGGAGGAGGAGGAGATTTCATCTGAGCAAAGCTCGTTTCACACTCGGATAATAAAACCAGCGTCTGATTGAAAAGCAGCAAACAGGAGAAAACCTGAGAGGACGTTTCCACATCCAACGTTCTGCTGAGCAACAACAAACCCAAATATGCTCAAAGGCTGAATACAAACACATCCAGTGAGAGAAAGAGTCAAGAATCAGAGCGATGGTGACGTGAGAAGAAGAAACAGAAAGAAGAGAAGAAGAAACAGAGAGAAAGAAACAAAAAGATGGAAAGAGAGAAAAAGAATTAGCTTCAAGCAAACGCTATAAGCATGGAGGTAATGGTCTGTTTGTCACCGGCAACAAGTCCCTGTTCCCTCGTTACACACTGCGGCATTACATGACGCCCCAGAGGGAACACACACACACACACACACACACACACACACACACACACAAACACACACACACACACACACGCTCTGCAGAAATGTCTTCACAACCATAGAAAGACATGTTAACACACATACAAAATAAGTCATTAACGTTAAGTAACAGGGAACAATCGTTGATTGTGTGAAGTGTGAACAGTTGTTTCAACCAAACACACACACACACACACACACACACACACTAACACACACAGACACACACACACACACACACACAATCCTTGGCTTCCTGGCCATGGATAACAGCAGTGAGATGTTTAGTATTCAGAGAGAAGGGCGAACGAGAAGAGAGAGCGAGTGAGCTGGCTTCAGTAACAAAGCAGCCTCTTCCCGACACTGTGTGTGTGTGTGTGTGTGTGTGTGTGTCTCTGTGTCTATGTGTGTGTGTGTGTCTGTGTGTGTGTGAGTCTCTCTCTGTGAAACATTCGTTCATGCATAAACCAACTGCTCATTACAAGTTTCCCTCCACAGACACAGAGGCGGCGCACTCACCCGAGCCAAACTCATGGGATCGTCAGGACCTGAAACAGAAAACGAGATTAAATCAGTTTAAAAGTTGAAACAATGAGAATTAAACTGCACTTAGCAATCAGAGAAATATAATACAACCTATGTTTAATTCAGCAATAAACTGTACAATTCCAAATATCACTCGCTACAGATTGCCATCTGTCGTGTCAAACTTTCAGTAGAGATGAAACACACACACACAGACACACACTCACACACAGACACACACTCACACACAGACACACATCCTTTCAATAGGAAATCAATGTCTCTGCAGACGTCCTGAACCACTCGACAGAACCAAACCACCTCAGATCCACAAGGAGCTGCTTGGATTCTCCGGATCAGCTGGAACGGACGAGCAGATTCAGTGTTTCTGTTCAGATCCTGAGGTTGTGTGTGTCTTTATGTGTTTGTCAGTTTGTGTGTGTGTGTGTGTGTGTGTGTTTGTGCCAATTACTCCAGCAACCCCCGGAGTTACACGCTGGCGATTCACTGACTCTGAGGTTTTATCAGTCGCAGCTTTAATCCTTTTAAATCCTTTAAAAACTCCAGCGTCAGGTTTAATGTCGCAGCCAAAACAAAGTTTGGATTAAAGGTGAAAACTTCAGCTGCTTCATCGTCTTTTTCTTCTTCTTCTGTTGTTCTGATGATTTTCAAACCACAAACAAACCACAGGAAAGTCTGTTTGTATGCATGAGAGTCTAAATCTGAACTGGACCAACATCCAGCTCTCAGCGCGGAGGCAGCTCATCAGGAAAATGAAATATCGCAAACACAGCAGATTTCATTTGAGCTGCAGGTTTAGTGACACGTTGGGAAAGTGGATGCACCACATTCCATCCATCACTCACAGTCTGAGTTCTGTGTCCTTCTCTTTGCCTCAAGCTGAAGGATTTCAGCACAGTGACAGGATGTGCACTGTGTCTGTGTGTGTCTGTGTGTGTCTGTGTGTGTCTGTGCGTGTACATGTGTGCATCTGTGTGCCTCTGTTAGTATCTGTATGTGTACATGTGTTTGTCCATGTGTGTCTGTATCTATCTGTGTGTGTCTGTGTGTATCTGTTTTTATCTGTGTGTGTCTGAGTGTACTGTACCTGTGTGCCAGTGTGTGTGTATGTTCGTGCCTATGTGTACATGTGTGTATCTGTGTGTGTCTGTGTGTGTCTGTGTAGAACCAATTTGAGGTAAACTTTAAAGAATTCGCTCAGAGCTCAGTTCACCAGAACTTTTCAATTCCCACAACCTGCAATTTACAGGATTCAGGCCGAGCTCATGGAGCCGACTCTCGGTTCAGGTTTCTCCAGGTGAGAGATTGTGTTGTTTTGTTTCATGTTGTGTGAACTGCACAGGGGATCTGACACCTGGGAAAGTTCTGTCATCTGAACTTGGCTGATGTTCGTAAGGTCTTAACTTTATCTTAAAAAAAGGTCAAACTAAAGAAATTAGATTAAGATGTGAACAGAAATGTGTTGATGGGAACTCAGCGTGTGTGTGTTTTGCAGATCGAGACTTTGTCGAACTGAAGAGGATGAGTTTCCTGTTGTGGAACAGTCTGTGTGGATCATCTGTGAGTTTCTGGGTTTAAAGACGACAGGTAGGAGGCAGATTAAAGGTTGAGTCCTGATGAGACGTGTGTCCTCTCACCCCGAGACTCATTTAAACACATTACTCGTCTCGTCCTGCAGGAAAGCAGCGACGAGTGGGTCTGGACTAAAGAAGTGAGGCGATGACGTGAAGAGAAGAAACCTGACGATCACTCCATCAGACCTTTGGAGAAGTGTCTCGCATTCGCTCCTCAGTTTCCATAAAAAGGATTCGT
The DNA here is from genome assembly GCF_963576545.1 of Limanda limanda. Taxonomy (NCBI): domain Eukaryota; kingdom Metazoa; phylum Chordata; class Actinopteri; order Pleuronectiformes; family Pleuronectidae; genus Limanda; species Limanda limanda. The sequence continues at coordinate 28,324,152 of NC_083641.1, read as the reverse complement.
TACTTTCAATTTGAGGGAAGCTGAGCGATGAATCCAGATCAGTTACTTATGATGCGAACAGGCGTCCAGAGGCAACAGAAAGGAAATCAACAAGAGAATCTCTGTGCAGCATGTTTCAGCTCCGAGGCCTCAGCAGGAGCCACAGAGACAGAGACACCACCGGGGGGGTGGAGGGGGAATTCTCAGAGCTCTGGAAATGTGCACGTTAAGGAATCTCCTCTCCCTCTACCACTCTGGACTTTACACCGTTCACTTTTTTACATTCACAAAAACTAGAGGAAAGAAAGTTGACGACAGGATTCTGTGTCATAACGATGAAACATCTGAATTCAACTCTTTTGATTCACACAACTTTGCTTAAATTCAACATAATTAAAGTACTTTTGGTGACATTTATCACTACATTCCTCCATCAGTCTGTTCTTTTTCAATAATAGAGAAAAAATTAATTCAATTAAAATCACTTTTTTTTTACAAAGATGATAAAGCTCAACCAAAAAGAACACATGCATGTGACTGGGGTGTAATGTTTCTAAGTGTCTTCTTAATTTGTTTGGTCTCATAGAGTTTTCACTTTTCAGACATTAAATACACACTGGTCTCTCCTCATGTCCCACCACATTGACTGTGAACCCAAGAGCAGGACAGGTTTCATCGTACTGGCTATGGCGAAAGACCGATTTGTTTACTGCTCCGCCGTTAAAGAGATGCAGACGTCAAAACATTAGTTCGGCTATAATATTGAGAATCACTGGTCTAAGTGAACATTTGCACGGACTTCGAATGGATTCTCTGGCGGCGTTCATCTGAAAACACTTTCCAAGTCCGTCACTGAGGATCCACTGTGACCTCTGATCACCAGAATCACTTCAGTTCATCCTGGAGTCCGACTGAACGTTTTATACCAACTTAGAAGAATTCCCCTCATAATGTTCTGGAGATTTCTAGTTTTAAAGTCCTCGGCACAGAGGCGTGAGCAGCAGGTGCAGAATGATTCTCATGTTTCTAAGATGGAATTTGCACTAAGCTGCTCTGTCAACATGTTTCTTTCTTTGTCTCCAGAGTCTGTGCACGATGTCACCCCCCACACACACACACACCCCCGAGAGCAGGATTTATTCAAATCTAATAACTGCGACATTTCCTGATGAGAAATGTGACTGAGAGCAAATATTTCACCAACAATATTCACACTTGCTCTAATTATTTCATCTCTGTGTCTTCTCTGTAAACATCAGCTTCATTAGATGTGGAATAAATAACTTGTCCTGTCAGCTTCCGAGCTGTTTCTGGCTTCTGATTGGATGACAGCTTGTCTTATTAACCTTACCTCCGTCCTGATCTGCATCCGGATATTCACCTTTTGGCTCGAGAACGTCAGTGCAGCGGATAATTGAGAATCCTGCTCCAGCTGGAGATCTGCCCACTGCATCAGAGGTCACGCCACTCGTTAGGAGAATATTGTCATTTTTCATTTTCCGGACGTGGTTGATGGCGCCCACTCAGACCCCGGGTCCAATGGAGACAGATAAGAGGATGAGTCGACACCAGCTCTCCACCACAGAGGAGAACCAGAGCCACTCTCATCTGAAGAGGGATTACGTCCTGTTTTAGTGGTTAAACTTTTACAAAAGCAGCCACACGTCCATTATGAGCTCAGACCACCAGAGCTTTTCAATTCCCACAACCACAACCAGCGCAATTTACAAGATCCTGGCTGAGGTCATCGGCTGCATCAGCTCGTTCACTGTTCAGAGGCTCAGGCTGGATTTGTAGAATAACGCCCCAGAGACACTGGATGCTTTCACACTGACCGGGTTTCAATCGGACCGTTGGACTTTTGGGGTTTAGTCAGAACCAAACATCAGGTGTGAAAGGTTCCTCTGACTCCAAAACAACGGAGCAGAATGTGTGGTCTGGGCGTGGATCAAAGTGAAGCTCGGTTTTAGGATAGTCTGGACGAGGGCTGGGCAATAAAACTAAAACCATAATCGGTAGTTTGATTAATAGCAATATAACACAGGTGGACTAGTGGCAGAGTCTTGGACTTCTGGCGGAGAGGGTCTCTGGTTCGATGCTGGTTCGACTCCATGGTTTGACTTCGCAGAGTTTCTGCAAAAACTTGCCTGGATGGATTAACAACGATCAACAATGAAAGACGAACCTGGATCTGTCCAAGAATCAAAAGGACTATTCTCCCTGCCCTGCCTAGTGTCCCTGAGCAAGACACCTTACTCCCCCAACATCTGCTCCCCGGGCGCTGTACATGGCTGCCCACTGCTCTGTGTGTCCTTCACCAGATGGGAAAAAAGCAGAAGACAAATTTCCCTTCATTGCATGAGCGTGTTTCTGCATGTTGTGCATGTGTGTGGGACAAATAAAGTGTATCTTATACACCGGTCCAAATCAAAATAAATATAATGCTTATATGCATCTCCCCATAGAGACAGGTTTTACAACTTTCACTCAGGAAAGAATTGCTCATAGTTATCTACATCCACTAATATGCCGATAACTAATGAAAAGTTATAGCTTTTTTTGGCTTTCTTTCAACATGCGCTTGCACTCAACCGCCCAGTTTGTGCTGAGCGGAGCAAATCGAAGCACAAGCGGCGGCTATTTGAGTGTTGAAGACTGCGCACTTCATAAAATAGGATTCAGCTGAATGCGACATCACGCTGAAGCTGTTGTCGTGTCTGTGTCGACAACATGAGGTGGCAGCTCGTTTGTCTCCGAGCTTCAGCTTCACAGAGAAGTGAGATCAGCTACGAGCTTGTTCTTCCTGCAGCATCATTAACCGGCAGCAGGAGCGACTCACTCACACTGAACCGGAGCTTGTTTCTTCTCCTGCTCCAGACAAACCCAGTCGGCTCCGACTCGGCTGTCAGGGATTCTCTCTGATGTCTGGTGTCTAAACATTACAGACAAACACGTTTGTGCAAAGTGCAAAATGAGAAAAACACACGAGAGAGAACAGAGGCAGAGATATCCTTCATCTGTTTACAGGCCGCAGCTGATTGTTCAGTGTTCAAGTCCAATATTTGACACCTTTTCTCTGGTGGTTTAATTTGTGGATTCCAGAACAAAATTACCATCGTCATGTAGGTCGAGTAAAGCATAAATAAGAGATTCTTTTTTTAAAAGAATAAACATAAGAAATCCAAATCCTGCCAGGTTTGGTGGTGGGCGGGACCTGCTGGGGATTGGTCTCTGTAGGAAGTTCTGAGGGTTTGTTTGAATACAGATTATTTTCCGTGTTATATAAATTAAACAGGTCGTCAGAAGTGTGGATCATACTTAATGAACTCCAATAATTAACCTGAATATGAGCTGAGTTTTATTATATTTGAATCATAAGTGCAGCTCAGTTTCACATCTACTGAACTCAACAGTCCCTCACATCATCAATCTATTTATTCTCTATATGGACAACAAATTAAATCAAATAGTAATTTTCATCAGTTCATGCATCAGACTGATAGAAGCCTCTTCATCACAGTCAGGTACTCTTCATCACAGTCAGGTAGAGTTACCATCCTGACCCTCACGCTCACACACCCACTGACGCTGCCTCCACAACAATCTACTAAACGATTTCTTCATTTCTCTCTCAATTATCTCCCTCTGTCTGTTTCTGACAATTTTCATTTGAATTTACTTGTTAACACCGACGGCTGCGGCGCTGTCGGCCTCGTTGTCGTCGCAGTAACTGACGGCAACAGATGCTTCTAATTTTTAATCACCGTCTGCGACAGCGACAAAATACGAACAATAAATCATTTAATTTGATCTCGGAACAGAATCTCAAACCAAACGAGCTTTTCTCTGTTGCTGTCACCAACATGTGCCTGATGATCCTTTAATGCTCTCACAGATATCATCAGTGTGTAATGATGGAGCGTCTCCAGAGAGAGAGAGAGAGAGAGAGAGAGAGAGAGAGAGAGAGAGAGAGAGAGAGAGCAGAAACATGCAGGTCACATATTGACTCTCGTGTGAATTAACATTGATTTTAAGATACAGGACCTGAGGGGGGGGGGGGTGCAGTCCTATTAGCAATATCATATGTTTTAATGAACTATTGGTCGGGTCAGCATTGATTCCCTTGATGCTTTCTGCATTCTGCTCACTGTGCGTTTAAATTCTGATTCAGAGTCCAGGGCCTGAGAAGAGGCTGGTTTACATATAGACGAGATTATTATGACTCAACAAACAGAGTCAGCTTGACCTCGATGGAACAGGATGGAATCTGCAGCCGTGGAATAAACTACCAGTCATAAATAAAACACAGGTTGTAATATCCCGTGGTTGTTACTGTGGCAGCGTTACGTACACATCCCATCAACAGTTCAACAGTAAAACCACAACTACTTTCTGAGAAGAGATTTCTATTTTCATCCATAATATTTTAACCATCCCAGGTAGACAGACCACAAGCTACAAGCCTATGAAACAATGTTTTATTCTCCTGAAGAAGACAAATGTTTTAGTCACAATATCAAGAGGGACTACAATACCCACAATCCTCAGGTGTAACAGCAAATGTCAGTAGTAAGTTGGAGTGAAGATGCTGAGTCGTACATTTTACAGTCTATGATTCAGACCGTGTCGTACGTAAAGATGGACGACATGACAACTCCCAGAAGTTAGATCGAAGACTCTTTGTCGTCCCCTGGTGGCTGGCTTCAGTACAGCTCAGAAATCCCTCCTCCTCGATGTTACTGGCTGGGACAAACTTCACTTTTGACACTAAAATGTCATGATTGACAGCTGAGCCTGACTCGGGATTGGTCGGGAATGTGTGTGGGCGGGACTTCGATGTCTGGCTCTAAATGACGCCTGAAGTACAAGATGGCCGCGCCTGTAACCGACGTGTTTTGGCTTCATTGTTGTGCCGTCGCACAGGAAGTGGAGATGATGAAAAGCCTCAGAATGACTTCAGCCAAAAAAGAGTTTTCAATATGGCTGACATGCACATTTTGAAAAAGAGCTCTTAAATTTAAAAAAATAATATGATTGAAAATTATAAAAATCGTCAGAACTATGAACTGAACGCTAATTAAACCACTTCAGTATATTCTCCTCTAAATTATTGAGCGTTCAGGATAATGTCCATAACCATCTTTCATCCTCTGTGGCTCCCAGCAGCCTTCACCTGAATTCCACTTATAATAACTCCAACAGATGAAATAACATCTTCTTCTTATATCATCTTCTCTGACCTCCGGGTCAAATCCGTCTCTAACGTCAGTGAGCGACAGCAGCAGCTTCCGTTTGAATGCAGTCATATTTCTGACCTTCGTGCCGGAGCCGGTGGCAGCAGCGAGATGAAAAGTCTCGAGAATGAAGGAATGAAAGGGTCGTCGAGATCACAAGAACTCAAATACTACGGCGGCGCTGGAACGCTGGAGTTGAGAGCAGCAGGTATGAAGAGAGGCGGGAGGAGCTGAATTAATAATCACAAAGGCCCGTGTGAGTCCCAGTGATGGACAGAGAGACCAGGGGAGCGAGGGGGGGCTGGTGAAAGGAACAAACAGCGGTAATAAATCTTTCTGCTTGTAAATGAGACTCAAAACACCGGCTCTCCGGGGAAATGGCGTGTGGCGTTACAGGGGGCGCACAGGCGGGGAGCGAGCGGGGGGGGGAGAGACAGAAAGGAAAATGAAATGAAGGTGGATGAAAAAAGAGACTGAAAACACAAACGAGACGAGAACAGAGGAAACGCTGGGGGACACAAATGTAACCTTTACAAAAATGTAGAGTTAAAGTGGGGATCAAAGGTTTTATTTAAATAAACATCTGTTAAATTAATGTAATAACGATAAGGTAACATGATTAACATGAGTCTGTGAATGTATCATGATATACAAACTGTGTATCTGAACATCATTAACTGATAATTTCACATTAAAATCATTTAACTGGTGAAACACTACTTGGCTTTTACTAGGACATATCATTCATATAATAATTATAATAATAATAAGGTGTTGCTTAATTAGATGTTCCCAAAAAACGCTTCTATAAAACAAGACATGATATTTTTCTGCACTTTGCTGTTATCAGTTTATTACCTGCAGTTAGAATCCAAAGAACAAGGAAGGAAATGATATTATAATATAATAAACTCTCACATTGAAGATGCTGAGTCTAAGGTTTCACTGGATGTTGTTGTGATTATTGATCCGATCGGAGTGAACTCTCTGACGGCTTCACCCTCCCTACTGTCTGCAGAGCTGTCAGATGCAGCTTGGCTTCAGTATCCTGCCCAAGGAAACTTTGTTATTCACTGGAGGAGCTGGGGATCGAACCACCAACCTTTTGTTAAGTGTGGACGACCCGCTCTACCACCTGAGACACAGACGCCCCCTCTGACATAAACACTTTAAACACCAGAAGATAAATGACTCTCAAAGTCCTGAAGAAAACCAAAACAAATTGAGAAGCAAATCAGGCAAATCGGTGAATTCCTAAACTCAGCTTTCTTCACAAGTCATCGCTTTTCTCTCACCTGCCAAAGGAAACACAAGAGTGTGTGTGTGTGTGTGTGTGTGTGTGTGTGTGTGTCTGTGTGTGTGTGTGTGTGTGTGTGTGTGTGTGTGTGTGTCTGTGTGTGTGTGTGTGTGTGTGTGTGTGTGTGTGTGTGTGTGTGTGTGTGTGTGTGTGTGTGTGTGTGTGTGTGTGTGTGTGTGTGGTCCAGCTGGTGTTGTACCTCCACACAGCACTCACCTTCCCATTTACAGGTCACAGCACACACACACACACACACACACACACACACACACACACACACACACACACAGACACACACACACACACAGACACACACACAATCGGGAAACACTTGTTAAATTCCTCCCTCAGCAGATTGATCCACCATCACCTGAACCTTGACCCAGCAAAGAGCAAACCTCTGATCTGAGTCTTTACTACGACTCAATGTGATTGAACCAGTTCAAGCTGTAATAGTATTTAACAACATATTAAAAACCTGTGAACACAGCAGACATCACAAACCTCTCCATGGATAATAAATGATAAATAAATAAAAAGGTTTTACTTTGGAAGTAATTGATGCATGAATAATTTAAATCCGTTTTCTTATTGTTTGTTTTTCCGTTCTGTTTATGTGCGTGCAGAACGGGCCTGAAGGCTACAGTTTCCATAAGACCCATGTGCTGCATCGAGGTCCCGCCAGACCACAGGCCATGCGTGTGTGTGTGTGTGCGTGTGTGTGTGCGTGTGTGTGTGTGTGTGTGTGTGTGTGTGTGTGTGTGTGTGTGTGTGTGTGCCTGTACATTCAAAGTGCACTTTTATAATTCAGGGAATCAATCCTCTGCTGCAGGTGTACCTGTGTGTGTCCGTGCTGCTGAAGTGCCTCTGAGCAGGAGAACGGGAGGATGGAGGTATAGCTGTGGATAAACAGCGGCCGTCTTGGGAGTGAGGACGGGAAAATAAAACTAAATTGGATGCATGCATGAGTGCGTGCGTCTGTCCGGGGGCTGGAGCAGCTCTGAACAAATATGAGATTGTTGAGATGCAGCAGGAGCAGAAACACCAGAGTGAATTCTAATATCAGGTGGTTCTGTATGAATCTTATAAAGTCAAGTAATTTAATTCTGTGGAAAGTCGAGTCTGACAGATTTATCAGTCGATAAAAAACAACCATTATGATTCTGTCACAGACGTATCAATGTGTATGTCTGCCTTTATGAAAACATTGATTTTACAGAGTAAACAAAGCAGACATTTCTTTGTGTTCACATCTCAGGCTTTGAGATATACTTGCATTTAACTACGTGCAGGAATCCTGAAAGTCAGTGAAAGTTGGACGTGCTCAGATCAAGTCTTTATGTATATTCCTATTATTGTGAAGGAACAACAACACCACGACCGTGAGTACGACAAAGTGTTTCAGAAAACGAGCCTTTAAAACGACAGAACTTCCACTGGACCTCTACTGAGATCATTTATTTCTACTTTCAGAATCTTAATAAGTCATTTGAATCCTCCCACACGACAACTGAAGGTGAGTTAGGTCCCTTAAAGTGAGCCGCAGGGTTTATAGTCCAGGCAAAGTGCGTTTTACGACCGACTAATTGTAAAAGAATTTTTTTTCAGCATAGATTATTTCTATGAGGTGTCCAGAACAACATACTAAAAGTCCTAAGAAATCCTAGTTGAGGAAATATGTTTAATTCTCATCAATGTGCCAATAAGGCCCGGCAACAATACACCCCAAAAAGACTATTTTTTTCCTTTACTCCAATCAAAATAAAACTTTACACAATGAAAGTAGCCATGAAACGTAACAATTTTTTTTATTACAAGTTTCTTTTGAAATTAATTTGACAAGCACATGAGCTCCACACTTATTGAATATGTCCTAATTTGCATAGGCAAACACCATTCATATGTATTACAAATATATACATAAATTCATTTTCAAAGAAAAATTTTACGTTTCATGGCTACTTTCATTGTGTACAGTTTTATTTTGATAGGAGTAAAGGAAAAAAAATAGTCTTTTTGGGGTGTATTGTTGCACACATTGATGAGAATTAAACATATTTCCTCAACTAGGATTTCTTAGGACTTTTAGTATGTTGTTCTGGACACCTCATAGAAATGATCTATGCTGAAAAAAATTCTTTTACAATTACTTCTATTTTTGGCTCCAAAATGGGCTACTTTGCCTGGACTATTACTGAATAATCATAAATGCACCTTAACTTCAGGCCTAACATGACTCAGCTGCACGCTTCTGATTGGTGGAGCTGAAAACGGCTGATTCATGCAGCACACGCAGAACACCCGAAGACGCCAGCCTCAGGAGCGTGTCACCTCCTCGGCCTTTACCTTCTGCTCATCGCCACAGCAACAGCACACGGGAGCATGTAGCGTGATGCAACACATGTTGTTCAGGTGTTCGCAGCACACGCTCCATGGTGAGCCACTCAGGTTTGTCCTTCTCTCAGAGATGCAAGTGGAAGACGGGCGCAGGCTTTCACAGACAAACGTGTGGTTTCTGTTTGTTTCCTCAGGATCAGATCTATTAAAAGCTATCTAAATATCAAAGTAAAAGGAGCGAGGCGCGAGTTTGAGTTTTCATGAAGTACTTATCAGACGAAAACCTCCTGAATATTTGGCCCTGAGACCCTGAGTCCCTGAGCTGAGTCTACTTATCTAACCTTAAAATGAGAAGCTGAATAATCGTGACCCACGTCTCTCAGCAGAAAACAATCCTCCAGGAGAGAAGGAAGATCCGCTGTGAGGAAGCTCGAGAAAAATATTTATATTAAATGTTAATCACAGGCTGTAAAATGCTTCATCGACCTGCAAATCATTTAAATCTCAGAATAAAGGTAAATGAACAGCAGCTGAATTAGGACGAGTCTGATCTCTATTTACTGAAATTGGCAAGAAGGTGAAAAACGTCTTCTCTCATTACAGAATGTGATTCAAATATTCCTGGATTCACGCCAAAGTCATTTCATGGCCCGTCCTCCCAGAGTTCCATTAAAATCTGTTTGTGCAAAATCCTGCCGACAAAGAAACCAACAAACAAAACCGCGTTTGAACCGTGGGAAAGCAAAACCATTAAACTCCTGTTTGAAACATTCATTAGAGCGAACGACCTCCGAGCTGCAGCCGACACCGACCTCCAGTAAAGAAGCAGAAAAGAAGCAATGACTCAGTTTGTAACCTGGAGAAGCGACGCTTTGAACAAACCACAGCGAATTCCAACAATGTCCGACTCCTGCAGTGAGAATACAGATTAGAGAGAGAGCAGAACCACCTGAGGAGACGCTTCAAACTCCATGAGAAACACAGAGGAACTCATTCATCAAATTTATTGCTGCAGCTCCACACACTGATCAGGTTTCCCTACGTCATCACAAACTTATGAGTCATAATCATAGAAGACGTATCTGAGAGAAGAGGAGATTCCAGCTGCTCTGATGTTCACGGACACGAAGAGGAAACACTGAACATGTTTGTTTATTGAGCCTTTAAATCCTGTGAAGTCTTTAATCTCAGCAGCTGACGACTGAGGCAGCAGAACACTCTTAGAACCTTGGTGTTCTGTAAAGAACCAGAGATCCCACCGCGGTGATCCAGGACACGGGTCATTGACGGAGACGTTGCACAGTGTTGCATTGTGGGAGTTTGTACGTGTGTGTGTAACTGTCGTGATCCTAACTGGTCGTCATGGTCGTTCACAACAGTTATACTGCAGCTAATGAGACACGCCCAGCAGTGCACACACACACACACACACACACAAACAATATTGAGAGAATATTGGTCCTGTAGTTTAAAGGTGAGTGTTGTGCAGCTGATCCAAAGCATCTCTTGAGAGACGAGACGCCAGCGCAGCAGTGATGATGCGTCAGGAGGATCAGGCAGCTGCAGACACAGAGTCATACATGAATATTTTAATATGCAGCATATCCTGTTATATAAGAAGCTAGAGAAAGACCTGAAGTAACGCTGCAAAGACACGAAGAAAAGGAAAGACTGGAAGTTTAGATCGCAGTTAAAAAGGTTGATAGATACAAAGGGGACGCCATCTTGGAACACTGTTGTTCTCTTCATACACGTTTCCTGTCTTTCCATCTGTTTGCCTCCTCGCCTCATGTCATCTTCCCTCCTCTTCCTCTTCCTCTTCCTCTCCCTCTCCCTCTTCCTCTTCCTCTCATCTCCTCCTCCTCCTCTCCTCCTCTGCAGATGGTCCCTTGCTGATAGAGCAGAGCTGATTGAGCCAAACGACTTGGCGGCGCCCGCCACAAAAGAACAAGTGAAGTGATAAAATGACCAGACAGAGGTCCTCAGAGCCGAGTGAATGGAGAGATGGATGCATGAAGGGCTGGATGAAGAAGTGGAGCACAAGAGAAATTCACAGAAACAGTGGTGGGGTCACGGGTTCGATTCCTGTCGGGGTCTTATCACGTCTCTCCACATTCTGACTCCAGCTGAGGTTTAAAGAACCTGAATCCAGAGCGTCTCTGCCTCTTCCCACCGGCTCCTCATCCATCACAGCTGCTGCAGCTCCGTCAGCAGCAGCTACATCTCAGGTTAATTCAACTAATTCTCATGATTTACCACCTTCATCAAACAAAATGCCCCAACTGGCATTCAGCCAACATGAATCATGAATCCTCCCTCACAGCTTGTTGGCTCGGACGTTCAGAGGAAAGCGTTGACTGCTCCGGTTTTTCTGCTGGTTCTACAGAACGAGGCACAAATGTGCACATAAACAGAACAATCAGTGGTTTATGGGACAGAGGCCGTCAGACGAAGCAGTGATGAACGGGTGGAGACGGAGGGGGGGTGGAGCCGGAGAGGGGGATGAACGTGATGACAGACTGACGGATGGATCCTGTAGAACACATTAACCTGGACCTTGGCAGTAAGTGGATAGAGATGAAGAAAGGGTTCGTCTCCCATTCCATTAGAGGCTCTTTCAATCTGAGGGAGAACATTTAACAATCCAGCCGCTGCTGCTGTTTTCACTTCACTGCTTGTTTTGATCCAGAATAAGACAGAAACCACAGCTGCAGCCGTAGAACGGATCTAATTATAGAGTTTTGGAAGGATCGCCTGCACCTTCAGGGCATCAGCGGCAAATTAGAGCAGTTTCAAGATCTGGACCGAAGGCTGTTTTGTTCTGCTTCATTTCATCTTCACAAACGGCTGCGATGGACCGAACCAACCAGCAGGTTCCCCCTCTGTCCATCCGTCTGTCAGCAGGAGAGCGACCGAGCAGGATGTGACGTGAGATAGAACCCATCCAACGCTGCTGCAGATACAGTAAATGTTTTATCACTTTGTTTAAATATTAAAGAAGACGATTCTTTATGAGAAATTCAGCTGCTGTAAGATGACGGCTGAAATGAGACTGGGTTGGGCCGAGCCTCCGAGAGGTGTGGGAGCTGCTGGGAGGTTTGGGAGGTGCTGGGAGGTCTGGGAGGTCTGGGAGGTGCTGGGAGGTATGGGAGGTGCTGGTAGGTCTGGGAGGTGCTGGTAGGTCTGGGAGGTGTGGGAGGTGCTGGGAGGTGTGGGAGGTGCTGGGAGGTGCTGGGAGGTCTGGGAGGTGCTGGGAGGTGCTGGGAGGTCTGGGAGGTGCTGGGAGGTGCTGGGAGGTCTGGGAGGTGCTGGGAGGTGCTGGGAGGTGCTGGGAGGTGTGGGAGGTGCTGGGAGGTGTGGGAGGTGCTGGGAGGACTGGGAGGTGCTGGGAGGTGCTGGGAGGTGCTGGGAGGTGTGGGAGGTGCTGGGAGGTATGGGAGGTGCTGGGAGGTGTGGGAGGTGCTGGGAGGTGCTGGGAGGTGCTGGGAGGTGCTGGGAGGTGCTGGGAGGTGCTGGGAGGTGTGGGAGGTGCTGAGAGGTGCTGGGAGGTGCTGGGAGGTGCTGGGAGGTGTGGGAGGTGCTGGGAGGTATGGGAGGTGCTGAGAGGTGCTGGGAGGTGCTGGGAGGTGCTGGGAGGTGCTGGGAGGTGCTGGGAGGTGCTGGGAGGTGCTGGGAGGTGCTGGGAGGTCTGGGAGGTGCTGGGAGGTGTGGGAGGTGCTGGGAGGTCTGGGAGGTGCTGGGAGGTGCTGGGAGGTGCTGGGAGGTCTGGGAGGTGCTGGGAGGTCTGGGAGGTGCTGGGAGGTCTGGGAGGTGCTGGGAGGTCTGGGAGGTGCTGGGAGGTGCTGGGAGGTGCTGGGAGGTGCTGGGAGGTCTGGGAAGGAGCTCGGAGGAGAACCACTGCTCCTTCACATCACAAGTGGACAGGTTCTGTCACAAAGCCTCCTGGGAAGCTTCCAATGGAGATTTACCAGGATCGCCCAACTGGGAGCAGACCTGCTGAAGTGACTACACGTCCCACTTGGCCCCGGAACCACAGGAAGAGCTGAATATCAGAGAGAGGGATCTGGAATATTCTACTGATTCTGCTACTTTCATACCTGGAGGAAAGAGTCTGCGTGGGAGTTTTTTTAAATAACGAGCTGCAGCCGCCTCACAACCCTCATCACACTGTTATAGAAGTTTGTCTGTGGGCGGATGCATCACAGAGGGGAAATTAAATTTTGCAAATAAACAAATATTACCTTCTACTACTTCTGACGGAAATCTGTGGATAAATAATCGCTCCATCACCTTGAAATGCAGAATAATAATAAAATCTCTTAACCATGAAATTAGTTGCATTTAAGACTCAGCCCTCAAGTTTGCAGCCATGAGCTAAGACGGACATTTCTGTTTATGTTTAATGATTCTGATTAATATCACTCACTATAAACAGCCGGATCTATACGGCTGAATAACAGAACTAGTACATACCACAGAATGATAAACGGGTGAATGATAAACGGGTGAATAGTTACAGGTCAGCGCTCCTAGGTCCCGTGAGGCTGCAGGTTTTCATGTGTACGACCAAAACACACATTTATTCAAATGAGCAACGACAGCGATGAGTCACAGGCCGATGAGGTCGCACAGCATCTGGGATTTGATTCAAACACAGCTGTAGATGCAGGAGACCTGCAGCCAAATAACAAGCGTATTTAAATATGATAATAAAGTCACGTTATTATCCACCAGCCCAGGAAACTGCCTATAGACCGTGACACCTGGTCTCCTGGGGTGAAACTAGCAGCAGCAGCTCACGACTGTATTTTCAGTCATATGAGAAAACGTGAGTCGCAGGGAGACAGTGAGTTTCATATCTTATAGAAAACGACACGATGACGCCTGGAGCTGTGGAAAACTGGGTTTGAAAAGCTGGAGGAAGTTCAGGTTACTGCCACTTCATCACCAGCGCTGACACAGCAGAGCCTCAGAAACAGATATAATGAAACCACGCTGCTTGTAGAGAGATTCAAATTGTCAACTACAATGACACTTAGATTCAATCAGGCTGCATCAACCCACACACACATCCGCCCTGTACAAGTGTCTGACACTTTTCAACCAGATCCATGAACTTCTTCTTAATTTATTATTTTATCACCGAAAATCTTGCAATGTTACAGAAAGTTGTCGTTCCCTGACCCACACCTCGTCCTTTCATACGAACCAAATCAATAAACACACATAATAAAGATGAAAGTTAAACGTCCTCTTAGAGTTCATAAAATAATTCATGATTGTTTATAACAATGGGTTAAATATATAGTAACTGTAATTGATAGATATGATAAATAATATTGAGGTATTTTGGGGTTTATTGCCCAAACTAGTAGAGAAACGGAGTCAAGCTCATTCCTTCACTAAGGATCAACATTCTCACTATGAAACCACATTTAAGATCCTGAATTTGATTTGGATCTGCATCAAATTACACAAACTGGCATTATGCTTTAATTATATTGAATTTATAGAATTGTATTTGTTTGGCTCCCTTCATGAGTCTGAGTTCTGACCTGAGAAGGAGGGATGTGAACCTGCTGACAGGCGGCAGAGGATCAATAGAAACTGGGTCTCAGGAGCAGAGCCACTGAATAATGAAGCTCAGACACGTCGCCTCAAGAGACAGATGTGCACGTGAGAGACTGTAACGTGCACAATCCCGCCCCAGGTGCTTATACTACTCTTTATATTTAATTTAGTTTCCTCTCTTTAGATTTTTTTCAATTTATACAAATACACTGCAGCAAATTCCTTGCATGTGTAAAACCTGCTCGACAACAAAACCCGATTCAGACTCTAAAATGACACAGAAAGACACACAACAGACACACACTTGTTCCTCTGAGACAACCTGATAGAACCAGCGGCTCGTACTCGTCAGACCTTTCAGTCCTGAGTCTCACCGGGCCGGTCCAGCTCACACAGACAAAACCCGCCATCATTAATGTAATGAGACCCTGTGACATGAGCCTCCGCTGGTCCTCATCCAGGGAGGAGCTGCTGGGACGCAGCATCATTAGAGTAAATCAGGCTAATGACCAGATTAACACCAGAGGATTGTTCACTAAGCTTGTTGCTTTCTGGGCTTTGAGAGCGAAATGTAAAGACTGAGAGAAACACAGAGAAGCTTTTTGAGCTTTGAGGCTAAAGTCAGTAAAACGTCCTGAACCGGGAGAAGAGGATAAGAAGAGGATGAAGCCATATTTGATTTATCTCTTAGAAAACATCATCATTTATTACAACAGGGATTTGGTTGAGACTAAATGACATGAACACAACCAGCGACTCATTATACGTTAAGGTTTTAAAACTAACAAATCTCTGACAACACACGTGTTTTAGGTTGTACACTACTTTTCGTGATGCATTATGGGAAACAATGAGGGAATCATATACGGAAGTGAGAATCTCACTAAAGATTCAGACACCAACATGTTGAACTCACTACGTAGTGATACGTTAGTGACGCAGCCAGAGATTTGGGGAATTAGTAGAGTGATGCAGCATCGGAGTTTTCAAACTAAAACAGAGCTTTTGAAAGTAAATAAATAATACAAATAATATAAAAAATAACCCTGCGTCTCCTTCAGCAGCTTCTGAAGCTCAGATCAACTAAATGTCTGTGATGCCTTTGGGGAACGTGGGAAACTGTATAATTACAACCTCAGCAAAACAAATCCTCAGTTTGACTCTGTTGGCAAATGAGGAAACAAACATCTGATTGTGTCTGAACACGACAAGTGAGTGATTCTTACTTCTCACTAATTCACAGAACACAGAGTATCAGCTTGTTAGTTGTGAGACGATATTTACCTGTTTACCTGAAGTGCACCTGTCACCTTCTTGATTTAATTTAATAAAAATCAATCTAAATCATCCTCGGACACAGATTCATTACCTGATTCTAGAAATGCAATTTGCACTGCAGTGCATCTCCTGGTTTTAACCATTGATGGAATTACTAGTCCAGTGTGTAGCTGTTGTGTAGCTGTCATGTAGATGTTGTGTAGCTGTAGGCTGTTTGCTCCATAAGACTCGAAAACCTCTGGAAATAAAGGTTAATAACATGAGGTCAAACCCATTTAAACACAATCTCCTGCGGAGGTGCTGCTAATCAAAATCCTTTTAGGTGCAACATGAAAAACTGAGCTGCATATGTACAACCACACACACACACACACACACACACACACACACACACACTGAATCCTATATCTCTGACACAGACACACACTCTGGTTTGAACCCTTCAGGTATAAACTATGCATGTGTAGGTTGCAGAGTCCGGCAGATCGGAGCTAAGATGCTGACGAGGAGTCGGGCTCTGAATGTGGATTTTATGCTTTTCATGCTACAGGAGAAAATAATCTTTTCCACTGAAGAAAATGTGTTTGGCTAGAATATTTGTCATACAAAGACTTGATGGATCAGGATCTATATTTATCAATCAGGATGGAAACTCAAGAAAAACTGGACTGATAAAATAAAATAAAAATAAATATAGTTCATATTTACGACCATAGATGGATCCATTTTCTCCCACTTTCCACAAATGAAGTCAAAATATCTTGTTTATTATAATCATAAAACATATATAAACATTTCCTCCTGCACTACAGAGTCTGTGTGGTCCTCTCAATAGATTCAGTTTCTGATCATGTGGAGCGGATGAGACAAACATTTTGTTATTTGTATCTTAAAACTGAATCTTATTAATATAACTAAGAAATTTAGAAGGAAAAACATCACCTGCACCTCTGATTTATTTCTGGGATGAACTTAAACTCGTTAAGCAGAAAGGATTTAACAACAGCAGACACAACTTTAGTGGATTACTTCTCTAAATCTGCTGTACAAGATTTACAGAAGGTAAATAATGGGCTGGATTAACTTAATCCACCAAGAGAATTCAGGAACATTTAGTCTGCATATTATTCTCTCCTCTGTTGAATCTGCTCGTGTCCTCGCCGACTCTGTTCCCACCTTGTTAAACTTTTGGATTATCGCTCCTCTCTCACTCTCTCTCTCTCTCACTCTCAACCGAGCGGCTCAATTACCAGAACCACTCAGCAGCGGGAAGTGGCTTCGCCGCTTTGACCCGGGATAAAGGCCGCAGTTATCGTGCATATTAATGAGGGCACTGCAGCTTCCCTGTGCTCCACACAAATACATTATGCAAATCTGAACAGGAGTTAATTATGTAGAAAATTGTCTGTGGGCTGATAAGAGCTTTTGTTGTACATGGAACTGCATGCGTGAGCATTTATTGCGTGTATGTGTGTGTGTGTATTTTACTTCATCACATTTGACCTCACTTATAAGCCGTCGCTCCGCTAATTGTTTCACTGCCCTTTATTCAAACATTTAAAGGATAATACCAACGTTATTTCATTACCTTTGAATTTTTATTCCCCCAAAGAGACGGAAATCAAGTCCTCGGTAAATGCCGCTCCGTCAAAATTACTGTTAATGTGACTGAGGACTGTGATTTTACATGTTTCAGTCCTGAATGATATCAGGAGCTGAATATTTATTCTTGTCAGTCAGAAGAAGAAGAAGAAGAAGCAGGAGAAGAAGAAGAAGAAGAGATGTGATTGGACAGTGTGTTGGGTTCATGTAAGGCCTGTGTCGACTCAGTGGTAATTACATGCTCCAGATATTATAAGAAAACATTTTAACGGTTCTTCCTGCGTCGTGTCCCTCGAATTTCAGAAAATTCATTACAGCGAGAGTGTGAAGACAAAATCACCCGAAGGAAGGATGAGGAGTAAAATCAAAACATTGAATTATTTATTCCTCTGAATACAGTCGCTGTAATTCAGTTAGAAACATGTGAGGGATGTTACTCCACATGTGGAGGATGTTACTGAACCTGATCAAGGACTAAAATGTGTGTTTACTCTGCTTTAGTGTAAATGATATGTTAATCCTTCTTGATATGACTCACAAACAGCATCAATCTGTGGAGAGACTCACTGGTTTTCATTCGACATGCAGCTAATAAAACATGTAACAGTAGACAGGTCATCTAAAAACATCCTTTATCCTCATTTCCAGCTCTGACGCATATTCTTATTCTGGGAGCTGTGCATGATTCACAGTTAAAAAAAAAGTGCTCATTTATTTCAAACTGCCTGATGAGGAGCTGTGGCTGCAGTAGGGAATATTAACTCCTCCTAAAAACACACATTCTTCTTTCTTTCTGAAAACAAACTGTACAACTTCATATAACAAGTAACTAAAACCAAGAAACAGAAAACTGGATCTGTGTGAATCTGGAATCTGGATTAGAGAGCCGCTGGAGAGAGAATCAGCCGAACCTGAACCTCGTGTTTCCACTGATTAGAGGGGCAGCGTAATAAATAAAGTAGATCGTCCCAGAATCTCAACCTGGATATTGTTTCATAATGAATCCGGCCCGACCGCCTCAGGCCTGGTATCCACACACTGATCTAGATATGGTAAATGGTCAATATTTACAGTATTTACAGCATTAATCCATTTACACAAGCAGTCATATAGTGCTTCTATACTCAGTGGATTTTCAATCACACACTGTTTTTTGTGCTAACAGATTTTGTTTGATAAAGCATGAGGCAGAAACAAAGAGCAGGATGATTCATTAAGCATTAAACCCATTAGCAGGTTTTTGTGGGACATAACAGTGGAGCTATATTCAGAATCAGTCATAATCCACATATAGACATTTCTCTTTAGAGCCTCTGTGCTCCTGTTAATGCACCAAGATGTAAAGTGAACTGGACATCTGCTGTGAGGAAGTACAAACACCAGCGTTGTTCATAAACACCTGTATAGTTATTACATGTTCTTATTTGTACGCTGAGTATGATAAATGACTTTAATACCAGTCAAGTGAACGTGGGCTGGATAACGACTGCATCAGGAAATCTGAACTGGTCTCAAATGCATTATCTACATTTACCTGAATGTTTGAAACCTTTATGGACGACTGTGCGTCATCTGTATCTGCATCTATCCCCCCCCAGCAGCTGAAAAGGTCAGTGGGCTGAGGATCCATGTGACAGACCCACAGGGAGAAAGAGCATTTGGATTTGGATAGCATTATGGCCAGTCTGTGTCTCTAGGGAGATGTCAGTACATAAAGTTAAAAATAAAAGCTCTAATAATCTGCGGCTGTCAGTCATGAAGCTGCAGCTGAGAGCAGGAGACGTCCCCTCCATCACACTTCATCCACAGAGTGTCAACGTTATACCTGCTGCCTGTAGTACACAGACACACACACACACACACACACACACACACACACACACACACACACACACACACACACACACACACACACACACACTGTCCCCTCGTGTTTTCTGTCCGTTTCAAATCCAAACTGTGTCGTCTTCTGAAAAGTTTCTGCAAAACTTCTGCAAATGATAAAATAAAAATAGAGTCGACCACTTTAACTCTAAAAGTTAAACTAAACTCATCTCTCTGCAGAAAACTGCCATTTGTCCAGAACATTATTCTGATGCTTTGTGGCACAAATCTCTGAATCACAGTTTCTCACTCGGGAGACACAACACAGACTATTTCATGCTAAAGCATCAAGTTGAACTAAAGAACAGAGGAAACCAACCTCAGCTTCTTCTTCTCTACGTCACACAATGAATATGGAATGTAGATAAAGATGAAAGACCAAAGGTGAATCCAGAATCTCTCAATGCCTCTTGACTTTTGATTTTCTTTTACCAAACGCAACACATTCAAATTGAAAATTAATTAACAGAAGCACAATCCGGTCCAGCAGCACATCACTGCTGTCAGAAGCAGACGCAGCGTTTCTGTCAAAACCTCCAACACGAGGATCGAGGTGTGGACCACGTCGCACAAATGTGTTAATATTTGCACATCCGGTTTCCTTTCACTGGTTTGCACGTCTCGTTCCTGATCACGACACCGTGTGTGTAACCTTGTCAGAGTGGGAAGTTTCCAGTCTAGATGCAGACTCACACACTCAGGAGATGGAGATGACCTTGTACAGTGTCAGTACACAAGTGGTTGTGTATCAGACTCTGATTTGTTTCCAACTAACTGAGCTCCAGCTGATATATTCATTGAAACCACACAGAGGGTTGTTGTTATCGTCCGACTCTTAGAAATCTGTCTGCTGGATGTTCAACATGAAAACAGCAATGGAGTTATAGAGATTTCATTTCTGATGATTGATGCATCCGAACAGGACATTAAAACAAATCAATAAAAGCTTTCTGTCTTTATTTGAAAATCCACAGTGACAATAAAGTAGAAAACTCCAGTGGGTCAACATCTGGATAATGTTTCTGCACCAACACAACATTAGATTGACTTCTTCAAAGGCAATGTGTGTGTGTGTGTGTGTGTGTGTGTGTGTGTGTGTGTGTGTGTGTGTGTGTGTGTGTGTGTGTGTGTGTGTGTGTGTGTGTGTGTGTGTGTGTGTGTGTGTGTGTGTGTGTGTGCGTGCCGAGAGAGAGTGAGACACTCAGAGTGCCATTCAGTGTCAGGCTGCAGCAGCACTCCAAAACAAAGCCTTTAGAGTTGTGCGTGACCGGCTGAAAGGGAGCGAGGGACCACGGAGTGAACGAGTGACAGAGAAAACAAGTGAGAGGGAGAGATAGACCAGAGAGACCAGAGAGACCAGAGAGAGAGAGAGAGAGAGGGAGGCACAAACACACTCATGAAGAAGCAGCACTTAGTCAGATCCACATACACACACACACACACACACACACACACACACACACACACACACACACACACACACACACACACACACACATACACACACACAAACACACACAGACACACACACACACGTCACTACAACATTGTGTTCATTGTCTAAACTGAAGCAGGAATCTCTTCCCTGTGAATCCACTGAGCAGCAGAGAACCAGAGGAACATGTTGATCCACGACATGAAGATGACATCATGGCGTCCTGAGTTAAACGCTCGGATTCACCACGACACAGAAAGATAATATTTTTTTGGATTCACTTGCAAGTGAACGAATATTTGCATATGTGAGACCGGGCCCAGGACCAGTGACCACTCGGACCCACACGTGTCACCTGGTCTCTGGAACAACATCCCAGCTCCTCCACATGTTGCATCAGTGGCTCAGGAACATGTTGTGTTCAACACTGGGAGCCGAGGCTGATGCTGGTGTGTTGTCTTCAGGAAGGAGGTCATGTGACAGGAGCCTGACCAATCAGCTAAGGTTGTGACTGAGAAGAACCAATCAGCAAAGAGCTGAGCATCTGTGTCATCGAACATCTCAGCTTCTGTTCATCCAGACTGAAACGGAACCAGCAGCGTTTACAAACTTCTTCTTCTCTTTAGCGACTCTAACACTTTGAGCTTTAGCAGCGTTGATGAGTTTGGAGTGAATAATTATTTAAAAGTTAAAATGACATTGCCATTCCTCCTCCCTCTCTGTCTCAGTCTCATCTATCTCTCTGAATCTCGCTCGCCCTCTGACTGACGGCGTGGAATCGATGTCGTGTCCATCAGGGTCTTTACTCCTGTCTGTCACTTCTGCTGAACACTCACACACACACAGACACACACACTGACACACTGGTCTCCAACAGATTTCCAGAGACACTAATCCCTGAGCCAGACGGTCAGATGTAGAAATGAAGAACAGCATCAGTTTCAAGAAGAAAAGAGAGAAACAGGGTTAAAGGTCTGAAGAAAGGTCAGGATTTTCATTTCCCACTGAGCGGTTGATGGAGTCTGGTCGTGACCTTTAGACGCCGGCTGATGGACGCCTTCATTTCCCGCTGCAGGTTCTGACGTCCTGAACACTCAAAGGTTACTGAGGTTCACCTATGAAGCCCCAAAATGAAAAGTATGTTTCCAGCTCTATTAAAGTTGCTGGAGAGAAAAGGTCAGAGCGATGTTCTGGTGAAGAAGTGTCGCCTGTTAAAGCCGAGTGAGAATCTCACTGCTCCTATCTTGTGCTTTTATGTGTTTCTGCCGTTAGAGAAATCTGATACTGACTAAAGCACAGATCCTCACTGAGATAAAACCACTTTATCAGTTTACAACACTGGTCCTTAGTTTACTGCTCGTTCTGAACTTTAATAAAAAACTTTCTGTCGTGCGCTGCAACAAAACCTGAACTTCTCATCTGGGGCTCAGCAAAGTTTTATCTCAGATTAGATGCAGGTTTGAGCAACATTTCACTTTTTAAGATCCTGAATTCAACTGGTTTCATGTGACACATTAGCAACTTTAACAATAAACTGTGTCCTGAAGTTAGTGTTTATTTCCCTGATGTGTTATAATAAAGTTTGTGTGAATGTAAAAGTTCTGCAAAGTTAAAAAGCTAAAACTTCTGAAACATCTCGTCAGTAGATCGACAGGTTCAAAGAGTTTTCTGAACATTAGAGCACCAGAACATTTCACACTAATTAAAATGATATTCAACCTGAATATGAGCAGAATTTTCTTCCTTTCAATAAAAACTTATCTTTATGGGACTTTACATAAGATACGATAGATTCTTTATTCTAGTAAATAATCAGTCTTTTAGTGTTTCTCATGAGAGTCTTCAGATCAACATGAGTCCAGGTGAGTAGCACTGACTGAACTGCTCTTCACTTCTCACCTCATCACTTTCTTTATTAAATTACTTCCTGCTGAACAAATCAATTACAATTTAACCACATGAAAATAATCCAGCTCGTGTGGTTTAAAACAAACCTGATGAGCAACAGCATCATAAGAACAGTGGGAACCAAGTGACAAAACAACAGTTACTGCTTTTACCCCATTTTTGTTTATTTCAGATTTCCCAGCGAAGGGCGAGTTAAGTGTGTGCGACCGAAGAAAAGAGCTAAATAAGAACAGTGACTTGGCAGGAGGGAGCAGAGGAAACGATCTGAGTCGTCTGCACCTGAACGCTCCATCGAGCCCCCCCCCCCGACACCAGCACAGCTCAGTCTGGGAAATGCAATGAGCGTCTCTACCGACATTTAGAATAACCACGCTGGTTCTTTGGATCAGCTGTAACTAACTCACTGGACACATTGAACTTGTGTCTCTGCAAACTGACCTCAGCACTTTGTGAAAGAGGAACTTTCCTTCTGTGAAAATGCTGAACGTGAGTTTCTGCAGTTTCACCAAATCCCACAGAGTGAGACATCTCAGTGTTTTCGCTTCCATAAACTAAACTTTGATCCATATTTTACAAGGTAAAGAGGGAAATGACTTGTTTCAAATGAACTTGACTGACCTGCATTCAGCACTGAGCTCGTTCAGACGTTAATCTCTCGTGTCACACGGCTCGGGGGTGCACGTCTATCACAAATCACAATTCGTCTCACAGGGCTTTAACATGGTGTGACATCCTCTGTCCTTAACCCTCAACAAGAGTCAGGAAAAACTACTAAAAACCCTTTTAACAGGTAAAAATACATAGAAACCTCAGAGAGACACATGTGAGGATCCGTCTCCCAGGACGGACAGAAGTGACACAGATGTCAAGTGAAGGAAAACATCATCGGGATTAAAGTTTTTAGCAGCAACAAGAGGGTAAACAATTTTGAAGGATAACTTCAACACTATATGTCAAGCAGTCCTGCTGCATCATAGTCTAGATAGTATGTATACTTTTGTTTTAATATTCTTCTAAAATGAATGAACGAAAACTCAATCCGTGGAAGCTTTGGTCCTGTGACACGAGGACACAGCAGGGGGCCGTGTGAGGAACCCAGTGTGTCTCCAGCTCCTGGTCGGGTCTCCAGAGCTGCAGCTGGTCCTGAAGCTTCCTGATGTGAGGACCAGACTCTTCCTCTCGTCCCTCTACGAGCTGCTCGCTTCTCTCTTCCCTCCAGACTTCTGACTTCCCCGAGGCTGCAGATCTGGTTTGTACCTTTTCCTCCATCAAGGTCATTCAGATTTACTGAAACAAGCCCGATGCTCAATTAAAGACGGATTCGGATCCTGATCCTCCAAACGCTGACTTTGTGAAATGATGCTTTCGGCCCGAGGGAGCAGATCCAACCTGAGCTCAATGTTTATAATCCATCAGAGGAGCAGCTGCTGGTCCATTCAATCACCAAAAATCAATACCTTTACTCATAAATCCAAAAATAAAATCGTTATTTCCCTCCAAACTCCTCATACTCGACAGAATCAACCCAGCTCATGTTTAACATTTCCACTTAATTCATGAATCGCTTTATGAAATGTTGTCCCGACAGAGAGTTCATGGAAGACGGCGTCTGCAGCCGATGTGAATGTGCTGCTGAACGAGGTCATTCCACCACGCTGCGGCTGCTGAACAAGGTGTTATCAGGAGGAGCAGCCGGGCGCTGGAGCAGGCAGGAGGCCAGATAAGAGCGGCAGCCCCCCCCCAACACAATACAAGCTACAGAACACAACACCCGCTCAGGCTGCCACACGGAGGGAAGCTTTTCATGTGTCGGCGTGGGAGTCGTTTGTATTTGATTTTACTTTTAAATCATTAATAAGAATCAGATTAAGGTTTCATCATCTGCAGGTTGGAAAGGACGACATCAACAAATCCTAAATGTATCATCTTGTGCGTGTCTGTGTGTGTGTGTGTGTGTGTGTGTGTGTGTGTGTGTGTGTGTGTGTGTGTGTGTGTGAATATTAACAGCAGGAACCAGAGCCTGTGTTACCCTGCTGTAACGATGACCAGCGACCCCGAGGGTCACAAGGTCGACCTCTGCTCTGACCCGACTCTCATCATCCAAACATGACGCTGCAGGACAACAGAAGAAGAGAAGAATCGTTCTACAGGCTCATTTTTTTACGCTACAAATCTCATTCAGGACTCCGGGAAAATTTGCTATGAATTATTCACTGCAGAGTACGACTGGGGATAAAGAATGACTGCGGTATAACAGTCCTGCCCCCCCCCCTCAGGTCACACTTATATTCACTTTCTGGAGCAGACGTTGAGCTGAAGTGAGACGATAGAACCTTGGTAGTTAAACGTGCCCTGTGGACATCTGCAGCATAAACAACAGCTTTGTTTGCATTTTAATTTTCTCACTGAAACACATATTGTGCTTTTTTTTTACGGCCTCACAGACACGATGACGAGGTCACATCGAAGGTTCCGAGGTTTTCAGACGTGTTGTTTGTATAGTTTCAGGTTTTATTCAATAAATTGTGGTATTTCCACCTTTTACAGCATAAAATCAGTGGCGGAGGAAGAACTCAAACATTTTTCTTCGGTAAAAGTACAAATAAATGAATAAAATTAACTCAAGTAACAGTAGAAGTACCGGATTCATATTTCTACTTCACTTGCAGGAAAATGCAGCACTTGAAGCAGCGGTCACCGACCCGTCGATGGTGATCTACCAGTCGATCCACAGTCTTCACTGTCGATCGCCCGACTCTCTGGACTCTGACTGTCGTCGCACCGCAGGTCAGTTGTGTGTCGGTTGTTTGTGTGTCGGTTTTCTGTTTTTCACACGCGCTGTTTGTCTGCTACTGTTTGTGAAATACTTGCAGGAGCGGAAGATGCACGGCTTCATACTGTGTAGTACTGGTATTTATTTGAGGACTTCTTTCATACAAGGAAGTAATCATATTTGTGGCCATATTCAAATCAAAGCGGATATGTAACGGTCCTCTGCAGAACATGTTGTGGAACCGAGAAGCTACATATTTTGCATTATTAAATATGAATTTGATTTGATTGAATTTTGTGCATTTAATAGAAAAAGTTGCACAACTGCCCTTTGTGTATATTCATTTCTTGTACATTCAGCCTTTAACAGAAATTGCAAAAAACAATAAATAAATATATATTTTTGGAATATATCAGGGTGGTAGATCTCGGTTTACGTTTGGAATTAAAAAGTGATCTTGTGCTCGAGAAGGTTGGTGACCACTGACTTACAGGGATAGTTCCCTTAAAGAGTGTTTGTGTGATAAAACTGCAGAGGTCAGAGGTCACATGAGATTATACTGCATCTTATATAACACACAAAGAGCCGCACTGACGACCATATGGCCACACACACACACACACACACACACACACATTTCACCGTATCCACACAACAAGATACAGCAGCGTAAATTTCCCATTTAAACTCGTACACACTCCAAAGTCTTCCGGCGGTTTGATGCAGACTCCTCCCAGTGAGCCGAGCGTTTCCTTGATGGTTTATAAGCTTCTTACAAAGTCCTGATGGAAACTCCGCTCTGTGTCCAGCAGCAGAATCAGAGCCTGAAACCCTCGTGGAGCAGAATGATAATGAGCTTTCAGTGAAGCGTTAGATTACAGTGTGTAGAGGATAATTAATAGAATACTTATTGGGCTCCTAGAGTATATATACATGTAGTATATATAGATGAACATCTGTGTATTTAATTGCTGAAAATATATTAAATACTGTTGGTTACTGTGGTGTAGTTACCAGGTGTCGAGGCAGAAATAATCAATTGAAATCAGTTATATTACAATTTATTTTGAAGGAGTGTGTATTATTAATAATTTCCACTCACAGTGAACTCAGAGTGTCCGATGCACCTGAGCCTGATCTGCATGAGTTCAGGAGGAAACACGGGAGAACGGAACTCCAGAGAGAGAGAGAGAGAGAGAGAGAGAGAGACCTCGGCAGAGCTGGGATTCAAACTGGGAACCTAATTCACTAATTTGCTTTTAACACGTTTTCCTTCCTTACATTGTGGTTGTTGCTAGGGAACATAAGCTTGAGCCTGTGAAGGAGGGTCAGCGCAGCTCACTCCTGCTGTGAGGCTCAGGCGGACGATGCTCATTATTGCCCACTGACACTGAATCATGTCACACCGAACCCATTCTCATATCATCTATCAGGGGTTGTATTTTTTTCATATTTAATAGATTTTCTCTGGGCTCCAGTTTGTTTAGGAGCAGTGATTGTTCCCAGCGTCAGGCCACCTGGTTACAGAGTCTGAAACATCAATTTGCAGCTTCCTGCAGGAGCCAGTGTGTGACTTTTCAATTAATTAAAGTTAAATGACGAAGCTGCTGCTGCGAAGAAAATATCAGACTGTGGAATAACCAAGATCCTGCTGTTACCAAGTAAACACACACACACACACACACACACACACACACACAAACACACACACACACACACACACACACAAACACACACACACACACACACTTGTTTAAAGAAATTGAGCCATTTCCAATTATGTCACCGCCCACATACGTCCACACATTCTTTAACATCATGTAGATCCCACACAAATGTCAATCCCTATGGTCGTCTCACTTTTTATATATATATATAAATATATATATATTTATAATATTATTATATATTATTTATAACTTTGCCTTCAAAGCGAAACATCCACCAAACAAATCATCACAAAGATCCTGAGAGATTTCAAATACTATGAGCAGCTAGAGATGAAATCTCCACATTCACTCTCACTGCGTTCGGTCTTCCACACAGTATCGTTGTGTCTTTTCTCTTATTGTGGGTCTGAATGTGTTTTGTGTAACAGCGATGACGCACCGGGTTTAATCTGCTGCCGCCTTCATTCAGTCGAGTCTGAGCTCCGGCCTCAGGATGAAGAGGAGTGGGCGAGACTGAGAGAGAGAGAGAGTGACTGAAAGTAAGAGAGAACACACACACACACACTCACACACACACATGGACATACACACACGGACATACACACACGGACTCACACCTCCTACATCAGGACAACAGCCAATAGGAGGACAGCTGGCGACACAGTTCCTGGACTCGGACCAATGACAGTGTGTGGGAGTATCACGTCCGCTCATGCATGTGTAAATAAACTGTACATTGAGATTTGTGAGTCTTATCAACACTAAAAGGATTTTACGCCACAAGTCACATTCACTTATTCACACAAACACAAACAGCAGCTTCTTCTATTTCAGGTTCGGTGTTTTGCTGAATAAATCTTCAGAACGCAGACGGGTCAAAACTCAAAATGTTAATTTTTTGTACGAACTAGGACATTTGTCTGTGCCACAGTTAAATCCTGAAACTCACTCACTCTGTATAGAGCCATAGGACACGATCTGAGACATCTCAAAACTGAAAAGACGCCCCCCCCCCCACTCTGAGGACAGAAAGTTTCTCTCTAACATCAGCTTGACTCCATGATGACAAACGGCTGCTGCTCCTGCATCTGTCTCCTGAGGCTGCTCGTCTCCGACTCGTCCTCACGGGAACTCGTCAGGCTCCTGGACTCGTCCTGCACTGATTGGTTCGGCTCAGAGAACCTGCTGCTCCTCCTCAAACTTCATTATAAATAACCATGAATAAATCTGTTTGAAATGCAGCGTCCAAAAAGAGCACAGAGTCGACACATCCCCAAAAACAGTCTCAAGGATATTTAGTGAAATATATTATAACGCACCGCTGAGCTGGAGCGAATATATTAAATCTTATATTCTTGGTCATGTTTACAGACCTGATTCCAGATGTGCAAACAGAAGCCAGAGTCCCACCTGATGTTAGCAGCTGCAACATGAACATCAGTCTCTTCTGTAATGTTACACTGATACTGCATGGAGCCACATGACATCACTAACCACGAATAACTCCCTTTCTCCTTCTCTCCGTCCCCGGGGAGAGAGAGAGGACAGGCATGGGAGGACACATTTACTGTCAATCACACACCGCTGTGAAGTGGGGGGGGGGGGGCCTGTCAGGTGGAGGCAGGGAGTGTCAGAGCAAAGGACAGAGACGAAGAACATGGTAACTGCATTATCTCCTCAGCATCAAATGTTTTCCTAAAGCTGATTTTAATCTGTGACCAACCTGCAGCTTGGATTTCTGCAAATGTGTGTATTTTGAAGCCTCTTTGCTCGGTGGGTTCTTCAAATTCAGAAATTCGTGCCTGAGCCCGGAAAGACCGAAGTACATGTTCTATCTGACTTGGACGCTTCTATCATCTGAGTTCTGGACCCGAACCCACGCAGAACCAAAGTGGCTCTCGCCTAGCAACAGGGTGGAAGCTGGACAATATGAAGTGTTAATTCCCCTCAGAACATTGGCTGTTCAGTTGAGTTGAAGCATGAAGCTCAAGCATTGTAAAAAACAGTTTGTCACCAGAGCGCAATGAATCCTGGGAAGTTGGGCCGAGAAGGATCCCTGTGTGTCGCTCGCCTTCGAAATGAACGTCCAGTTCGACTGCTGTGACCCGATCTGTCTGTGAACGCATCCTCTGACCTGTTAGTTACCGCTGCAGATTTCCATCTGTCCGTGTGAACATCTGATTCAATCCAAATATAAAGTGTGAGGAAAGAAGCAATTTGACGCACAGCAGCGACATCTGTTCATCGGCAGCAACGAGCCGACCTCAGCATCGAGCTCCGAGAGCGACTGAGTCCGTGTCCGACGGAGCCGATCACACGCTTCACATCCTCCTGTTCAACATCTATCACTTCAGATTATTAAATATCCACAGTAATTTCCCAGATGGGATAAGATTCATTGCCAAGGAAGTTCAAACTTCAAACTTCTGTCTCAGAAGTGAAGATGAGGAACACGAGGAGTGGGCACCTTCATCTCCGCTGAGCCATGAAACTAACACCAGAACATCTCAGCTCTCTGAAACCTCCGGGCCACTCAGAGAAGATCCAGCTCGTCCACGCTGCAGCGACACCTCGGATTCACACCGACAGGCGGAGGAGTCAAGTGACAGAGCTTCAGAGGCCGGAGTGGAGAACATGATGGGAGGAAAAGAGCAGTTAGAAGAGTGGAGGGCAGAGGAGGAGAGAGTAGTGAGAAGGAAGAAAATAAAGGATGATAGAGGACGAGGAAGACAAAAGATAAAACTGAGATAGAGACCCTGAAGAAAAGAAAAGAGCAGCAGGAAGAAGAGGGGAAAACGGATGGAGGGCAAAGACGGAGGTAGAGAATGCAAAGAAGAACACGGAAGACAAGAATAGAAAAATAAGGGATGACGGAGGATGAAGAAAGGAGGGAAAACTGTGGAAAATGGCCGACAATGACCCGATGAAAGAATGAGATGATGAAGGATGGAATGGGAGGAGTGAAGACGTGAAAAGGAAAGGAGGAGGTGATGGACGCAGGAAGGATAAAAGAGAGGAAGTGGGAGAAGAAGATGATGACAAATGAGTCGTTAATGGTGAAGAAGGAGAAACTAGTCGTTTTGTGGGAGGAGAGGGAACAGGAAACAGAAGATGAAATAATGATGAATGAGAGGAGGTGGTTTACTGAAACTGAAGAAAGTCAGAGAAGCAGAATCGATGCTGTGATGGAGGGATGGTAGAAAAGAAGAGTCATAAAGATTTTGTATTTGAAAGAAAGTGATTCCTCATAATAAACTTCTCATGTTTAATAATAAATCTCTATCTGGTTTTGTGTCTGCATCGTGCTATCGTGTGTAAAGTTGTTACCGTCCACGCAGACAGTCAGATCCTGCACGTACCTGCAGGTGGCGCCACTGCAGCTCTCTCTCACTTGAGTCCTCACACCTGTCACTCGGAATCTGTCGTGCATGAGCGCGACCTTTGAGTGCACGTGTGTGTGCACGTGTGTGTGCACGTCTAGTTTGAGTTCATTCTGTGAAAATGCTGCAAAGAGAATCCTGGATCCGGGTCTTTATTCAGATCTTATCTTATGGATTCCACCTGGACTCATGACCCACTCTACACAAGATTACACAGAAATAGATTTGGGTCGTTTTTTGTGTAACCTCATGACAGAGTTAATGATATGATTCATCATTATAATCCATGTTCCTACTAATGAGGCTGCAGGGACGGGCGAGAGAGGCAGTGAGTTTACTCAAGTGTAAGTGAAAAGGGCGAGCGAGAGGGCAACAAATTAAATCAATGTAAATGAGCAGAAACAGACAGGAGCAGCCGCAGGGAGAGAGAGGGCGAGCGAGGTTAAGTGTAAAGGTGAGAGCAAAGAGAGAGAGAGAGATGCTTTAAAAGAGGGGAAGGGGGGGGGGCGTTAGTTCAGTGGAAGCAGCAGCGAGAGGAATCGAACAACGACAGAAACAGGCCACACCTCCTCCGGTTATGTAAGAGAGCAGATCTGAGGTGAAGTTCATCCAGAGACCTGACACACTTCTACCCAGAATGCATCACTGCTGCAAGTTATCAAGACGGCAACACAAGAAATCCTTTGTTCCTTTGGATGGCTGAGTGTGTGTGTGTGTGTGTTAGTGTGTGTGTGTGTGTGTGTGTGTGTGTGTGTGTGTGTGTGTGTGTGTGTGTGTGTGTGTGTGTGTGTGTGTGTGTGTGTGTGTGTGTGTGTGTCGCTGCCTCTGCAACACAAAGTTTCAAACACATCTGATAATAAAAGTTTGAGTTGCTGCCTCTCAGCAGGAGGCCACTGCAGCAGTTGTGTTCTTCCTACACACACACACACACACACACACACACACACACACACACACACACACACACACACACACACACACACACACACACACAGTTGTCAGATTATCAATGAAACACTGACACTCTGCTCTCTGATGTTTGTCTCTTTAACTGACTCAGACTTTGTGCAGCAGAGCCGGCCCCAGGCTTTCTAGGGTCCCAGCAGAATACCACATGGGGGGGGCCCTCACTAAATCTGACCCATTGTTTATTAGTTGTATCTGTGTTGCTGATCTTTGGTGGAACAGCGATAAAGACAGAATGACATGAGCACTGAGCAGTGAACTGGTGCAGATGCATCATATCAGAGTGAGTTTCTGTTTCGTGACGACTCACACGAGCTGCAGATTATTTCACTTTGCTCATTGACACTTGACACGTTCTTGTTGGTCTTGGATGTTGATCGACTTCAGGCGTCAACAGCTGCATATGAGAAGCTGGATTTCCTCTCGTGTTTATTCTAATCCCTCCGTTGTTGTGCTCCTTCCTGTAATGTCAGGTCTGATCTCAGGTATCTCCTCTCAGTCGCTCTGTGTGTTGACCCGTCTGTCCTGAACCTAATCTGTGTTTCTGGTCCGTGGAGGAGCCGGGGGGGGGGCAGGGATTGGAGGGGATCAGCCCGTTTGCTCATTTATTTGCTCGAGTGTTTGCTTGCTCGCCGCTCCACAATCTCACATAACACCGATCCAATTTCAGCAAAACTTGAGGGAGCGACGCATCGCACAACAGCACTCCCACGTTTTCAAATTAACAGTTAAATCACCAAGGTGACAAAGCTCCAGACGTCTTCTCTGCAACACTAACGTGTGCCGGGCTCCCGCTGGAGGAAAATCAATGGCTCTGTCTCAATGTGTACGAGGCTGCGTACCCGCTCCACCCAGACACACGCCCTGTCACTCTGCACCAATCACCCAGATCATTTGTGTAATTAAAACCTGTGAAAAGAGGCTGTGGCTGAGAGGCTGGAGGAATAGAAACAGCCCTGGATGTTTCCCCGGAGAGCGATCAGACAGAGGAAGCAGGAGGGAAGAGGAGGAGTTCAGAGTCAGGAGGAAAACGGGTAATGAGGAGAAGAGACGAAGGCAGATAGAGGGACTGAGGGTGAAAGAGTTAAGGAAGTAAATGTTTTATCACTCTGGTTTCTGCTGCTGGTGTTTTTTTGTGTCGTCTGGATTCTTGCAAACTCACAAATCTTTCTGAAAAGTGCTGATTATTGTTTTTCTTCACAAGGGAAGTTTTCTGAAGCTGCTCGATTGTTGGTTCAGGTGCAGATTCAGGTTTTATTGAATGAAGGTGAACTGACCAAGATGTCAAAGATGAAATCACTAGTGTTGCTGGTCATATTGTTTTAGCTTACACCTTTTAATCCTGTTCATTCTAACACCTGTTAGTTTTACAATGATACAACTGTAGTTAGTGACAGGAATTAAAACTGATACGATTGTTTTTCGTGCACTTTAAAAGGAAAACGGAGTCTTATGGATGTAGCCGGGATATTTTGGCTTCATTTCTGCACAGTGGGAGGAAGTGGAGCCAGGTCTTCCTCCTTTATTAACCAGACACAATCTAATTTCATTCACATTCACATGAATCACATGACTTCATCACATCACGGGTTCAGAACAACAGGCAGGAATGGAGGCCGGGGTTCCTCATGTCGCTTTCTGCTAAATCGAAAATGTGAAACGTGAAATGTGCATTTTATTAAGCTATCAAAACGTTGCAGATTCTACAGAATATTAATCTGTAACAATCCTCAGAGCTTTTCCCCAAGTGTGACTTATAAATGTCTGAGTTTGGGTCTTTAGGGACAGAGATGAAAGAACAGGCATTAAGTAAATCAAGGACATGTATGTGTAAGAGAATCTGCTAAATGCCTGAAAGTTGTGAAATGTGAAGAAGCATGGGGAAAGGAAGATAAATATAGAGGACAGGAGGATGGGAGGAGATGCTGAGGGAGGAGGAGAGGAGGGGAGGAAGTAAGAGACAGAGTCAAAGAGAGCTGGAAGATAATGGAGTAGGGGAAGAGGAGAGGAAGAGGAGAGGCAGAGAGAGGAAGGAGGGGCGTTAATGAATAATCCATCAGCCAGCACAGGAAAAAAACAGTGAAGCAGCATTTGGATCCCGAGAAGAAGAAGAAGCTGAAAGTGTTTGTGGAATCAAAAGTCTTGTTGTTCAAACAAGAACAGCCTGTTCACCCCGAGCCGAGCCGGAGGAGAAGATGGAACATGACTCTAATTGTTCCTCAAGCATTTCCTCAGGGAGGTTCCATGTGTCTGGTGTCTCCTCATCGCACTTTGTGACACGTACAACCCGGTGGTGTTTCTAAACGTGGAGGATCTCTGCTGTTTCTGCAGCTGAATCTGAGTCCTTTAGCCTTTTAGAGATGGATGGAGGTTTGGAGGAGGAGGAGGAGGAGGAGGAGGAGGAGGAGGAGGAGGAGGAGGAGGAGGAGGGGTGCATAGCGTTATAGACATAAGAGATGGATGGAGAAAGGGCTGGGCTAACGGCTGGTGCAGGGAACACAAGGGAAGTCCCAGAAAAACTGCAGCGATGGAGAGAGGGAGGGAGAGGCAGAGGGAGAGAGAGAGGGAGAGGGAGAAGGAGAGGGAGAAGGAGAGGGAGATGGCGAGAGAGAGGGAGAAGGAGAGAGAGAGAGAGAGAGAGAGAGGAAAAGCCCAGGGAAGCCCCTCTGCAGCTCCAGTGCATATAAGAGGAGGAAGAGGAGGAGGATCCCCACCTCTCTTCTTCCTCTCCAGCCTGTTTCCTACATCTCAATCAGCTCCTAATTAAAACTGAAGTGTTTTACATTTATAATCAGGAGCTGAGCCGGTTTCTCTGAGCTCAGCAAATCAGACTCAACCGAAAACAACATATCTGAAATCATAATATAGACATAAATCTAACATCTGTAAATTAAAACAGCCTCTCTGTCTATATGTTGCAAAACTGAGCTTATTACAGAAATCACCAAAACACATTAAAGTGTTTATTATTCTGCATTTCCTGAAACTGTATCTGTCGTTTAAACAGCTGCATTGTTACGCAACATTGATGACACACAACTCTGCGTCCTCAAGTCCTTTAATAAGCAGGAGTCAGTTCAAACACTAACACATTACATGGAGTCTGGTGAGGATGAGGAGGAGGTGATGAAGCTGAATGATCCGAGACACACACACACTCACACACACACACATTAAATCCAACCAGACCAGAAGCCTCTGCTCTGCTGGGACACTCTGCTGCATCAAGGTGGACACAACAAGAGCATACTGGGAAATGAAAGGCGGGACTTTCACAATAAAAGCCTTGGAGGGTAGCCTATAATAAGGAAATATTTCAAAACTGAGAATATTTTCACAAAATGTCCTGCTATATAGGTTACTTCTATAATAGTGTCTGACAGAAAAGACTCCAGCCTTTTGGCTATGAGGAAAAACTGAAACTGACATCAGCCTCCAAATAAATCAACCAAAATTTGCTGTTTTAGAATATATATGGATAAACCTGCCATAAAAAGATTAAATCGTTATTCCATTATTCTTACATTTCCCCTTGTTCCCTATGCTGCTGTATCAGCTCTGATTTTCATCTACAGATAATCAATAAAGGTGCATCTTGTCTTATTTCATATTTGAATTTCATCCAAACTGTTCCACATTTTAATTCGAAAGTTGAACAGGAAACCAGGAGGAGCATCTTCCCGGTGACTTGATGCTGGTGTCATCAGAGAATCGCTCCAACAACCTCACGTTGATTTCTCCAGTGAAACAACACCAGCAACAATATCAACATCCACCATGTGCGTGTGCGTGTGCGTGTGCCAGGCGGTGTTGTTGCCGGCTGTGCCCCCGGACTGCACGCCTCCCTCCGGGGCCACGCACGGAAGGAACGCCCGTTAGACCGGAGCCACTTCGGATGAAAGCTCCGGGTGGAGGCTCAATGCAGCGAGTGTGTGCGTGTGTGCGTGTGCGTGTGCGTGTGTGCATCATCTCTCTAAACCTCCTCTGCGTTTCACTCACCCTCAAACCCACAAAACAGAACTTGAGATGGAACCAGGACAAGGAGACGAGTCCGGGATGAAGCAGGAGACAAGAGGCGGATTCTACCGAGCAGCGGGAGGGAGATCCAGAAATCTCACACACACACGCACAGACACGCACAGACACGCACAGACACACACACACACTCACACACACTGTCAGTAGTCTAGTTTCTGGGAGCACAAAGCGGCTCCACATGGTCGTGCACGGTCAGGATCAGCAGCAAGTGCGCACAGCAAACACGCACCCAGCACACGCACACTGTGCACAGACACACACACTGTGCACAAACAGACACACGCACGCAGAAGTGAGAGACGTGTCCTACCTTCAGGTTCAGAGTGAGTCCGCACACGCAGCGGAGAGCATCCTCTCTGGTGAAAGACGAGAGAGAGAAACTGTCCTCGGTGCTGAGCTCAGAGCTGCTCTCTCTCTCTCTCTTTGCTCTCTCTCTCTCTATCCCCCTCTCTCCCTCTCTCTCTCTCTCTCTCTCTCTACACACACACTCCCCCTCCCCGCGCTCCTCTGCCGGGCGGGGTGCAGAGGAGCGCGGTTTGTCCTCGGGGTAGAGAGGAGAGGAAAGGAGATGAAGAGAGGAGAGGAGATTGAGAAAAGGGGGAGAGGAGAGGAAGAAAGGAAATGAGCAGAGGAGATGAAGAGAGGAGAGGAGGGGGGCACAAGTCAAGAGGAGGCAAAACAGAAATTGAAATAGATGAAAAGAAGACAAATGAAATAAGAGAGAAGATGGAGAGGACAGTATATGAAAGAAAGATGATGAAGAGGAGAGAAAAGAGCAAAGGAGGAGCAATGAGGGAGAGGAATTAAGAGTTAAAAAGAATAAAAGTGAGGGAAATGATGGATGAAGAAGGTGATGAGGGATGAAAAAGGTGAAGAAGGGGGTGAGGAAGGTAATGAGAGGATCAGGAAGGTGATGAGGGGATGAAGAAGGTGATGAGGGATGAAAAAGGTGAAGAAGGGGGTGAGGAAGGTAATGAGTGGATCAGGAAGGTGATCAGGAAGAGGAGGGTGAGGAAGGTGATAAGAGGATGAGGAAGGTGATGAGGCAATGCGGAAGGTGATGAGGGATGAAGAGGAGGGTGAGGAAGGTGATAAGAGGATGAGGAAGGTGATGAGGCTATGCGGAAGGTGATGAGGGGAGGAAGAAGGGGATTAGGGATTAAGAAGAGGGTTGGGAAGGTAATAAGAGGATGAGGAAGGTGATGAGGGGATGAAGAAGGTTTAGAAGGGGTGAGGAAGGTGATGAAGAAGGGGATGAGGAAGGTTATGAGGAAGGTGATGAGAGGATCAGGAAGGTGATGAGGGGATGAAGAACGTGATGAGGGATGAGGAAGATGATGAGAGGATGAAGAAGGGGATGAGGGATGAAGAGGAAGGTGAGGAAGGTGATAAGAGGATGAGGAAGGTGATGAGGGGATGAGGAAGGTGATGAGGGCATGAAGAAGGGGATGAGGGATGAAGAAGGGGGTGTGGGATGAAGAAGGGGGTGAGGAAGGTGATGAGGAATGAAGAGGGTGATGAGGGAGGAGGAAGATGATGAGAGGATGAAGAAAAGGATGAGGGATGAAGAGGAGGGTGAGAAAGGTGATAAGAGGATGAGGAAGGTAATGAGAGGATCAGGAAGGTGATGAGGGGATGAAGAAGGTGATGAGGGATGAGGAAGGTGATGAGAGGATGAAGAAGGGGATGAGGGATGAGGAAGGTGATGAGAGGATGAAGAAGGGGATGAGGGATGAGGAAGGTGATGAGAGGATGAAGAAGGGGATGAGGAAGGTGATGAAAGTTATGGAGAAGAAGAACTAAAGGAAACAGGAAGAGGTTTAATTAAGGATCAAATGGAAACAGGAAGTTGTGTCTCACTCGTCCTCCACTGTCTCATGGTGACATCACACCTTCATCACCTCAGCCTGGATATGAGCAGCCTCCTCAGTTTGACATGTTCTCAGTTAACCTGATGAGTGCGGAGGGAGAACAGGAGGCGTTAGAGAGACTAGGGCCGGAGGGGAGAGGGAGAGGGAGAGGCATTCCTCTGGGAATCGAGCACAGCCAATTACTTAGTCCGCTGCGCCACCGTGTCAGAGACCTGCTGACCGAGCAGCCGGGAAACAGTCAGTCCATCAGGCTCAGCACAGAGGCTGAGTCCTGCTGCCAGGGTTCAACGAGTGGAATCTGAAAACATCAGCTCACACTGTGCACCTCCTCTTCTCCTCTTCTCCTCCTCTTCCTCCTCCTCCTCTTCCTCCTCCTCCTCCTCCTCCTCCTCCTCGTCTCTCTCTCACGTTTTATATTTATGGAGCTTAGTCATTCTGCTTCACTCTTTCCACTATTGCACTAAATCAGTTCTACGTCCCGTCTGTCATTTTCATTTACAGCTTCAGACACAGCTCCAGTAAATGTTTTCATACTCAGCAGATTTTATATTTACTCAAAGGAAATTCATAAAAATCTGAGATAACAGACCAGAGATGTTTCCACTGAAATAATTTAAACATGTGTCAAGAGAAAAACGGCTATAGATTGTACTGAAGAGGTTTTGTGCAGATGTTTTCATGTTCTGGACTCGGAGTAGTTCTAATGAATGAGATCATGTTCTTATTCAGTCTAAAAGGTTTAAGGGAAATATTTTCATTAATATTCCTCAGCCTGGTTTTAATATTTAATTTTATTTATGTGGGGAATTTAAACTGGTTTTATATATTAGATAATTTAATTTTGTGCATACTTTTTAATATATACAATTTTTGGTAGTATTTTATAATTTAATAAAATGATCTCTTTTACAATGTGAGTGCATTGGTTTCTGAATTTTTATAACATGTTGTCAATCGTGTTTAAAGCACATTGAACTGCACTGGATTTGGTTGAATGATGCAAAATACATCAGGTTGTATATGTCAATATTATCCTGAGAGGAGAGTTTGACGGACAGATATTTCAGTTATGCATCAGATTCTGTTGAAAAAGACCCAGATGTTGATAAAAAACTGTCGGTATTTAACTGAAGAAGCTTCATCCCATAATATATCTAAACATATCTCTGTCAGGTCACAGTGTTTTGTCAGCAGCTGAAAGTTTCATCTGCATTTGTCCCCAAAGTGGAAATCATTGGAAAGTGGAAAATCACAAAGCTCCAACAGTCCTTTCAATTCAATCAAGCTGCAAAACTAATCACACTCAGAAATATCAGGCTCCTAAATGTGCCAGAGTTTTTATCCATCAAGATCCATAAGCAAATCTCTGAAAATGTCCCCCCCCAAAATCACTTGCTGTATTGTTGTGTTACACCAAGCGATTCCTTGAAGTAATTATGATATATTATGCATATTTCCAAACAGGATGCTGCAGACCCACACAGAAGCAGCTTGCACAAACACACACATAATTAAATTATACATATAAGAGTCAGAGCAGTTTGCCTCCAGCAGATAAATGTTGTGATATATGATCGTAGCGTGTTAGAGCTTTGGGTGATCATGTCACTGTGGTGATTATGTAAATGAGGTCAGGGAGCAGGGGGGGGGATTTCTCCATAAATAGCATGTTTATCATTAAGTCATATGAAAGCTGCAGGAGGAGAAGAGTCACATATAGAACACGTTTCAGAATCAGATGAAGGAAGGAGACGTTAATGGTTTTGATGCAGAGACAGAAGCCGCTGGGACGGAGACGAGAAACATCTGCTCAAATTAAAAACCATCAACTTGAGAACGAGTAGATCCTGTCCCCTGAAGAAATGGAGATCAGTGTTTGACTGGACTGAGACTCACATCCACAAATCAACACAACTTATTATAGCAGCAGGTCCGAACAACAAAACAAAAGGAATCTGACCGAACCACACTCCTGTAAAATAAAAATAATACAGCAGATCCACAACGCCCACTGCTCCCAGTGAAAAATACGTACACACACTGACAGCAGTGACACACACAAAGACAAAGAGACAGGTGCACACACACACACACACATATAAAAACACAATCAAAGATCCCAAAATAAAACGTGACACACATACAGACACTGCTTCATACAGCAGGAAATAAAGCAGCCTGGTATCTGCAGACAGGAACTCGCCTCCTCCGACAGGTATTTATTAAAAGATAAATAAACCCACACATCCCTGTGGCAACATATGATTAAATCCATCGTGAGAATTCTCCGGTTCTAAAAGCTGCTTTCAGACGAGCTGGGATCATCTCCAGAGTTTCTCCTTCTAGATCCTCACTACACCACGAGTGTTTATCTGTTTCCAGTAGAAACAGGCATCAGGAGAATTCATTTAACCTGCCGGTGAACATTTAATTTCTTTGGTAGATCTTCCACACGTGACCGGACAGCGACTCACTCCAGTGCCGATGCAGAATCCTGTGGTTTCTCACTGAGGAGGGAATCCTAGATAATCACAGACGACATTAATATGAAAACCAGGCAGCAGAACAGAATCTGAAATGTTACATGGTTAACTGCAAACATGCAAATGAAATGAAACAGGGTTATAAAAAGCTGCTCCACAACCATCATCATCTTCATCATCATCTTCATCATCATCACACACGATGAGTAAGACGATTATACTGAGATGATAAATCACAGTTTAGCTTCTTTACTTCTCAGTGTTGACGTAAAAACAGTTTCCACTCACATCTGCACATAAACAATAATACTGACGATATCACAACTGATCACAGAAGCTGATTGGAGGGCAGTTGGAAGGGGGAGGAGTCCTACCTCCTCCATGTTAGCAGATCTTTATTTACATGATTTATGATTTATGATCCTAACAGTCAACATCAGACCGAATGAGATATCACTTCCACACGTGTGTTTTTGTAAATTGTCTGTTTTCAGCGTAAACTGGTCAAAGATTCCTTTACTTGTCCTGATATGAAACCATCAGGCTGTAATGTTCCTGCCTCGGTGTAACTCCAGCGTCTGTAATCAGAGACCAGACTCATCTTCAGCCTCCAAACCAGGAACCTCGGCTTTAAATCTGAGTTTAATCAGCTGTGACACCATGAGGCCATTTTCCTTCTATTCTCTGTCACACACAACAAAACAAGCGCACGGCACTCTGGGAAAACAAATTAAAGTTTAATCAGTGGTGTTGCCGGCGTGCGACTTGTGAGTGTGACTCAGCTGATTGGAGATCTGGTGAGAACATGTGCAACTGAGGAGGAGGAGGAGGAGGAGAGACAAGCTGGATGGAGACAGAAACTGAGACAAACACAAAGACAGAAGCAGAAAGACATCTAAAAAAAGAGAGGCGTTAAACAGAAATAAATAAAAGGAAAAACTACGCAGCTATAAATCAAAACAGGATTAGAACAGACAGAGAAACATCCAGCAGCAACACGCTGACATGTCGACAGAGAGGAGGAGAACGGGTGAAGTGGAGGACGGGAGGAATCATTAAGAACGTCCATCAGGAATCATTAGAGTGATGCTGCGGCCTCGTGAGGAACTGACATCAGAGCTGGCTGTCCACGGTTTGTGCTTCAACGATTCATCAGCAGGAAACCTCAGCTTCCTTCTTTCAGCTTCATGTCGATCGTCTTCACAGCGAGAGACACAGGAAAGATCCTCAGTGAGATCCACTGGACTGAAGAGTCACAGCTCGAGTGGCAGGTTCACAAAACCC
Source organism: Limanda limanda (assembly GCF_963576545.1). Lineage (NCBI taxonomy): Eukaryota > Metazoa > Chordata > Actinopteri > Pleuronectiformes > Pleuronectidae > Limanda > Limanda limanda. The sequence goes on along the minus strand of NC_083641.1, from coordinate 28,283,162 downwards.
AAAATACTCCAGCTACTACAGTTTATAATATCAAAACCTTTCCCCTAAAATCTAGTAAGAACAAATCCAAACATCGTAATCCTCTCCATTATAGCCCCCCCTCCTCCCATGCAAATTCATAATAGCTGGCAGTCTCAAAACAATTAATGTCACGGGTCATAATTCCTGCCTTTAGTAAATAAAAATGTCCCTTTCCTTTTTTGTCTACTGCACATATTAGATTATCATAAATAATAGATTGTTGAGTCAACCTGTTTTAAACCTGACGATGGAGAGTGCAGCCACCACCGTGGGAGGAGTCTGTGGGAGGAGTCTATCTTTAATAGTGACCCTCCAGATTCTGTAAAAGCTGCATCGGCAGGTTTTCATGGACATGACTCAACCTGGTCCTCACACTCAGAATCTCCTCCTGCAGCAGCCACAGCCTCAAACATCTGAATCATCCATTTATTATCAAATTGCTCATGTTGTGCCAGGACAGTGAGTCGCTGCAGACTTTAGCCATCGCACGCCAGGGGAGAGGGAACCACTTAACCGCTTTACCACTGGTCCCTTTCATGCAGAAAACAGCCAGTGGACTCGGACCTACGGAGAACTTTATCTCTTGAGAAGAAGAAGAAGAGGAAGAGGAAGAGGAAGCAGCTGAAGTCTTCACCTCCGACGATTTAATGTTTGAACCACGAAGACGTTCATTTGAACTTGTGTGGTAGCAATACCATAATGATGTTACCATGGCAACCAGTTAATTAATTTGAACACTTCCACGTCGGATGCACGTCGTCTCCAACCAATCGATGTCACGCAGAGGCCGATGCCGCCCACGCACGTTTATATAAAGGAGAGCTTATTATGTAAATTACACAAAATCAACTGAAATAACTTGTGTTTTTCAGCCTTAATGTGATTTAATGTACAAACGGCTGCATATTGATTTCCACTGAGTGTTCCACAAAGATTTCCTGCATCGTTTCACGCCTGAAATCCGATTGTTTTCAGACAGATTCTTCAGGCTCCTCCGCTCCACAGGAGAAATGAGTTTGAAAATGTGAAGAGTGTGTTGTTCATGGCAATTGATCACAGCAAAATGGTTTATTGATTTTGAACTTTCCTCATGTTCGGGTTTCTAAAAGAGCCGCGGGGACTCTGCTCGGTTCAGACAGTAAATGTTGGGCTCAAGCACCGAGATTTAAATGGAAGGAGGAGACGGAAGAGGAGGAACGAGGAGATAAATCAAGTGAGGAGGAGGTGAGAGGAAAGGAAAAGGAGGAGCCGGAGTGTAGCCGAGGACACAAGGTGATGGGAGAGGGCTTATTGAAGAGTTAGTGGGATGTCAAGGAAGGTGAACATTGGAAAAAGCCCTGAAGTGAATGGATTCAAAGAAAGTGAAGTGTGGGAGAGAATAATAACGAGGCTGAGACAGAAGAGAGGGAGGGTGGAGGTGTGCAGGGAATGGAAATGAGAGGAGGAAGAGACAATGAGGAGGAAGAGGAGGAGAGATGTGTCTGGATGTTCAAGTGTTTTTCTCCTCTGTGTTGGAAGGTAAAGTTTTTCAGGTGTTGTTTGGTTCTCAACACAAAAGCAAGGACAACACACATTAAAGCCAAACTATATAAAACACAGTCAGAGCGTAAAGTGTCAGAATCAACTACAGCAAGATGAACTGCAGATCAGTGAAAAGACTCAGAAGTTACTAAAGACCAGAGTTTATCTCCAAAATTCAGCAGGAATCCTGAGTTTGGTCGATTTGTTACAGCAGCAGCTCTTCTGGTTCAGGAAGCAGAGGATCATGGGTAATATCCAGCACTGTGTGCATGTGAGTGTGTATATGTGTGTGTGTGTGTGTGTGTGTGCGTGTGTGTGTGTGTGTGCGTGTGTGTGTGTGTGTGTGTGTGTGTGTGTGTGTGTGTGTGTGTGTGTGTGCGTGTGTGTGTGTGTGTGTGTGTGTGTGTGTGTGTGTGTGTGTGTGTGTGTGTGTGTGTGTGTGAGATATCAGTGTGACAATGAAAATCATCAGTCCGTCTCTTAACCTGTTTTCACTTTCAGCTCTGAGGGACATGATGAGCAGAGAGAAGTAACAGACAAAACTCTTTAACAGTAACAAGCAGTGGAGGGCTGCAGTGTGTGTGTGTGTGTGTGTGTGCGTGTGTGTGTGTGTGTGTGTGTGTGTGTGTGTGTGTGTGTGTGTGTGTAGCGGCTGGCAATAATTGGAAGTTGGAGAAGTTGGAGAACAGAGGCGTGAGGATCAGGCTGGAGGAGGAGAGACAGACACGTGGAGACAAGAGGCCGACAGCCTGAAGGATTCCTCAGGACGTCTAACAAGGTTCCAGCTGCAGGTGAGAAAGGATTTTAACTGGAGTCAAACTGAGTCATAGTTCAAACGGCTCCTCGCGAGGTCTGGCACCGACTGGATGGATCCGCTGAAGGAGACAGCTACAGACATGAAGTGAGGTCCAGGCAGGGATCAGCACAACAGACACAAACTGAAATGAACAATCTGCAGGTTCCACACACCAGCTGAGGTCAGTCCTCTGCAGACGACTCAGCATCACCTGCTCCTCAGAAGGTCCCAGTTCCAGAGCTGTGAAATCCTTGTTTCTACTTTGGTGAGAAAATCGAAAAGCACCCGGATGTTCCAGCTAAATCTAGTGTGTTTATGTGTTTAGAGTGTTTAAAATAACAGCGTGACTTCTCTCTCCAACATTTACAAAATAAGCAGAGTGAAGTAGGATCAGATGTGACAGAACTTCTTCTATCTACTTATTGAAAAAAAATCCTGTTTAAGGTTCAAATATCTCGAGAATCGAATAGAGTAGAACTAACATGTGATGGTAGTGGGGTAAAAGTGAAAAGTATCTCAAATATATCCGCCTTCCTGTTCGCCAAGACCTTTTATTAAATAGTACAAATTATTACTCATTTCTTAGACTGCACTGTTGTTTTCACTCTTTTTTGTTTGTTTGTCGTGAGGCCTTTTATATTTTAGGTAAAGCACTTTGAATTTCCGTGTTGTTGAATTGTGAAAAACAGATAAACTTGCTTTGCCTACTTGAGTAAAGTAAGGAGGCAAATCTACTTTGTTCCATCCGACCTCTGACCTTTGGTTTCACATCTGGTCGTCAGCTCATCCGGTTCAGATGAGTCTCTGATGTCTGCTCCACAGCTCGTGAGCCACAGGTTCAGAGGAACATCTACAGGAAGTGGCTTCTCAGGGCGCTGGTTCTTCTGAGAGACACTAATCTTCACTCTCACATTAATCTCTGCCTGATCAGCATCAGCAGGGATCATATTAAAACCCCCAGAACCACACAGGGATCCACAGGTTTAATCCAGGAAACAAGAATGTTGCAATTTCCCTTCAATACCAGCAGATCCCTTCTTATCTGAGAAGTGACTCTGTAATATTGATTTCAGTCAGATACACACAGCAAAGCAATAACAGCGCCCTGATAAATATAGATACTGTCATAGAAACATGCTTCATACATCCAGGCCTCCATCCTCTGAAACCAGGCTGGTGAGATCTTCAAACTGCTCTCAGTTATTATATTGTTTGCTATTTTAACTGTTTCCTATGTTTGCCTTTATTGTTTTCATTTGAAACCACTAAAGCCTCTTGAAAGCACGACATTAATAACCAGAAGTGTTAAAAAGGGCTAGAAAACAAACAGGATCATGTTTTCAGCCAAATTAAGTTCAAGACACAAAACACAAAGAGAAACAAACTCAACTGCAGAACTTTGATTCTGCTGCAAATTAAAATCCTGCAGAAAAACACAGAATCACGACTTATCTTCTTATACTTATATTGATGATGTGACACAGGTGTGAAAGAGCCAATCAGAGCAGAGCACACAAACAGCTGCTTCCTGTCGTCTCCAGAGCTCAAACTGAATTAACTGTGAACTTTAGTTTCATTAAGTTTTCTTGCTTTTCTCTGACACTGATTCCTGGAGTCAGTTTGTGACGTTAGAGCTTATAGAACTTATTATTAATTAATTAACGCTGAGCAGGTTTCAAGTCTCTGTGAGGATCTGATGAGACTCTGAAAAAAGAGAGAGACAGAATTCCTCACCTCCGTCAACGTGCCGGAGTGTCGCTCACAATTAGCATTTCATTATCTGAAGCAGAGAGAATTTAATTAGGCTCATTAATCCTCGAGTGTCTGTCTCCTGGAGCTGAGACGAGTCCGGGACGACTCGTGTTCACCTGAAGTTCAGCAGCTCTTCACTTCCTCTGCCTGACGGAGACCAGCTGCTGCACCCAGTCCTAGTTGCAGTTATGTGAATAAGATTTATAGGTTTTTTTTTAAGCTCCGCAGAATTCAAAAGCCCAAAGTTGCATCATCGTTGTGTGACATGAGGTTCTATCACAGTCCAGTTTCTCTCTTTTCCACAGTGAGTTGATGAAGAGGAGCCAAGAGAACTTTGAACTCTCATATAAACACGTCTCTGCTGTCGTGTGTGATGTCGTCCTCTCTCACCTGCTGATTGAAACTCGATCGTCATGGATACAAAGGGCCTGGTTCTTCTTCTGCTGCAGATCCCGTGTCACACACCTTGCTCATGGACACTCGGGCACTGCTGCTGCTGGGGTTCAATCTCCGCCTGTAACACTCCAGTCTCTCTCATTGGATTGGACTGGTCTTGGTCTCAGTCAGATCGGCTCAGAGTTTATTCTGGTAAACGGTGATTTCCTCGCTGATGGGTGTAAAATAAATGAAGTTATTGATCTTTAATGTGAGTTATTTCTCATTTGGGACGTGACTATTTCCTGTCTGTTTTTAGATATTGAGCAGGACTGTTTCCTCCGACCTGCTCTCACCTCCCTCTGGAGGATTTGGTCTCAGAGAAATGAGAAAAACACTCAGAAAAATTAAATCAGATTTAGTCTGCGAGAAGCGTTAATGGCCTCGGAGTTAGTTACATCATTACGTCGCTGGATTAATTAAGCAAAGCTCCTCGATGACAGATGAAGGTACAAATCCTGCCTCTGGCTCCAGCATCTGCTGAGGTCCCGTGGAGTTTACATCAGTTCGCACTGAGCCGAGAATCCTTCAACCTCCAGCAGCAGTCCCACACACACAGAGAAACATCAGGCCAGAAGCAGGAGGACAGGAGGAGGATCTCAGATCAGACACAGAGAGCAGGTGACTCATCAGGGCTGTTACCTGAATACTGAAAAGGAAACTGAATCATCCTCCAGCTTCTAAACTTCTGTTCAATCTGAGGCAGAAACGCAGCAGCAGATTTCTGATTCCTGGAAAGATGAGTGATATGTCAAAGTGAAAAGAGAATCTCATGTTCTCATCTCTATAAAGTTAGTTCACTTTAATATTCTGTAAAAGCAATAAATTGGAATATTAAATACATTCATAATTTGAGTCTGAATTAAGCCTTTAGCCCCTGAAGTCCCTGGAAACGCTCCTGAGAGAAGGTGAAGAAATAAACAGTATGAGTTTCTCTGAATGAGAGCGAAGGTTCCACAGGAGAGGAACTCTTCACCGGTCACTGATGTGTGTTACAACATGACTCTGCAGACTTATTACACGGCTCCGCTCCACAGCACCACGCCTCCCAGGGGAACCTCTGCCAAGGTCATGTTGCAGTAGTGGGGGGGGGGGGGGGGGGGGTCACCAATTATCCTGCACGTCTGTTTGTTCCCCCTGCTCTCGGCCCTGCAGCCTCACCGCCCACATCGATTCTCTTATATCTGCAGAGAACCACTTCCTGTTGAGTGTAAATTCATCACTGAGACTTTGCCAATAAACGACTGCAGCCGCTGACGGAGACAAACTCTTTACTTATAGCAGCGTTGGGGGGGGGCGGGGGGGCACCCATGAAACTGTCTGTTTAAAATACCTCTGTTATTAAACCTTCACTTGATCCCAGGAACACAATGATGCTGGGAACCATCTGAAAGAGAAGCTTGATGAAACAAGCAGCAGCTCCGGTTCACTCTCTGCAGCTGAGGATCCTCATCCCAGCCGCTGGTTCTCTCCCAGTGAGGAGGTGAGGAGAGGAGGAGATGAGGAGATGAGGAGATGAGGAGATGAGGAGAGGAGGAGAGGAGGAGATGAGGAGATGAGGAGATGAGGAGATGAGGAGAAGAGGAGATGAGGAGATGAGGAGAGGAGGAGATGAGGAGAGGAGGAGATGAGGAGATGAGGAGATGAGGAGAGGAGGAGATGAGGAGATGAGGAAATGAGGAGAGGAGGAGATGAGGAGATGAGGAGGTGAGGAGATGAGGAGATGAGGGAGGAGGTGAGGAGATGAGGAGATGAGGAGATGAGGAGATGAGGAGATGAGGAGATGAGGAGATGAGGGAGGAGGTGAGGAGATGAGGAGATGAGGAGATGAGGAGAGGAGGAGAGGAGGAGATGAGGAGATGAGGAGATGAGGAGAAGAGGAGATGAGGAGATGAGGAGATGAGATAAGGAGATGAGGAGATGAGGAGATGAGGAGAGGAGGAGAGGAGGAGATGAGGAGATGAGGAGATGAGATAAGGAGATGAGGAGATGAGGAGATGAGGAGAGGAGGAGAGGAGGAGATGAGGAGATGAGGAGAGGAGGAGATGAGGAGATGAGGAAATGAGGAGAGGAGGAGATGAGGAAATGAGGATAGGAGGAGAGTAGGAGATGAGGAGATGAGGAGATGAGATGAGGGGATGAGGAGATGAGGAGATGAGGAGATGAGGAGATGAGATCAGGGGATGAGGAGATGAGGAGAGGAGGAGATGAGGAGATGAGGAGAGGAGGAGATGAGGAGATGAGGAGATGAGGAGATGTTGAGATGAGGAGATGAGGAGATGAGGAGAAGCTAAAGAGCAGAAACACCAACCGACTGTCACACATCTGCTGCTTCATGTTCATTCCATCACTTTGCTCCTTAAATAACCTTTTGGAAATCTGCTTTAATGTGGATTTCTATGGAGGGTTTTCTGGGCCACAACAATATATACAAAAACATCAATAAAATAATAAAAGGATAAATAAATGTATAGATAATTATATAATTAAATGCCTAAATAAATTACTTAATGTGTATTTAGACATTTATTTATACATTTATGTATCTATTTATCCTTTTAGCCAGAGTAGTGTAACATGCAAACATTTTATTCTCAACAATATGACAAAATACAATCCTCAACAAAGTGTGATTTAAAACAAGACAACACAAACTGCACACAACTCAACCTTCACTTTCTCTCCTCAGTAATATTCTTCTCACCAATCCAATTTATATTCAACCTTATAATTAAAATGTTCAAATAATCACACGTAGTTCTTCCAGTGGTCCTGCAGGGGGGGGGGGGGGGGGTCTGTGGGTTTCCCCTTGTGTCATTGTGATGAAGTCGTGTTGAAGCCCCGTCATGTGTGTGTGTGTGTATTTGTGTAAGAGTGTGTGTGTGTGTTTGTACATGTGTGCAGTCAGCATGTTTCATGTTATAAAGGTCATGCTGAGCCCATGTTGTCAGCTCGGCTCCGAGGCCTCGTGAACACAAGATTCATTAAAGAAATGACAGGCATGGATTTCCCTGGATGAGTTATAGATTAATCCCAATATGCAAAGGACCTGGGTGACTGCTGTGTGTGTGTGTGTGTGTGTGGGGGGGGGGGATGGATGTCTGTGTGTCACCTGCAGACCATTCCCTCATTGATAGGCATGGGCTCAGAAGAGCTCATTTATAATTCATATAAATTTCATGTCGTTAACACACATCCATGCCCCCCCCCCCTCGGGCCCCTGGGCTCCTTCTCATGAGCTGTTTGTATGAAGTGAAATCTGCAGATCCCATCTCTCTGCAGGAGGGTGTTGTGTTGTGTTGTGTTGTGTTGTGTTGTGAGTCAGGGGAGCAGAGTGTGTGAGTCTGTCCTTCAGCTGCTGATGTTGCTGCTGCCTTAGGACGAGAGCGCCATCTGCTGGACACAGACATATCCTCTCTCCAACATGCCAGACCTGCTGGAGCAGCCAGAGTCAGGACCTGATGATGATAGTTCAGGATTTTTTTCCATGAACTATTTCCTGGGAAATCAGTGAAAATGTCAGAAAACATCCGACTTCACATTGTTCAAGAAATGAAACAAATTCCTGAATCCAGCTCTGATCCGGATCTACGTCAGACTTTCTGTTCTCTGATTCATTTCACATCCTTCCATCAGTTTTATGGAAATCTGACCAGTTGTTTTTATGTTATCTGCCTACAAACAAACAAACAAACAAACAAACAAACAAACAAACAAACAAACAAACAAATAGAGGAATGAAAACGTTTCTATCTCTCCATCTGTCTAATCTTTGTATTCTTTGTCTTAAAACTTAAACGTACAAAAATACATTTCAGTTCAGATTTCAAAATAAGATTTGATATAATTTTATAATAAAAAACTTTCTTTCACACACACACACACAGGAAACAGACCTGTCAGTCACATGTTGGAAAACAACAACCTATTGAACAACGTTCATGTTTATTAGCATCTGAAGCAGGTAGTGGAGATCTGTTTGTTCTGTTTTCCTGTGGGAGTTGAGGAACAGCTAGCCTACTCAATCACAGGAACATATTGCTACTGTCACTGACAAACTATATTCAATAATTCACTGTTCAGATGAATGACGAGTTGACAACGTTTTATTAAAAAAACATTTACAAAAATCAGGACGTTGCATCAAAAACAGGAAACTACAGACGACTCGAGTCCTCACGTCAGTAAACAAACACTGAAGTGTCTCAGAAAAGTGCTGCAGACGGAAACTGCCTCAAATATATCATATAAAACAAATGGTCAGAATTGTTATCACTCAACTGGAAATATGTGTTTGGAATATGGGAAACAAATATTTACAACAGTGAGGAGGAAGGGATGAAGAGGAGGAGGAGGAAGGATTAAGGGAAGAAATGAGACTGGAGGAAGATGAGGAACAGAACGTTGTGTCATGTTAGAAAACAAAGACCAAAGTACGTGGAGTGATGTGTCAAGTTAGGGAATTTAATTATTTGATTTACTTTGTCCGAGAACAGGCTGACTGACAGCTGATGTTCAGACAGTGGACGATCATTCATTTACTTCATTTTCAGAAAAACTAAATAAAATAGTACAAATAGTGAGTATTTATATCAAGGTTTTCTTGTCTTGATGACCAATCACTGTACTTTACAGAACATGTGCTGCTCTTTGTTTATATGAGATGAAACCATTGTTGTCATTTGGTTTGTTAATCACAACGCTATGAATTGTGGGTAATTCCCTGTGACAAACAGCTGGAGCTGAGTGATGTTTCTTCCTCTGTGGTGTCCACACTGTACCTGAGGCGTCGTCATGACCCTGTGACCCTACAGACCGCAGGGGGCGCTGTGTTTACTATCAGACTGATGACACACCCTGGGGTGGCCGAACAGTAGTGATATGTCAAAGAAATGATCTGAGGTCAAAGGTCAAAATCAAGTTTTTAGCTGATTCTGGAAAAAACACAATTAAAGGAAGTTTGAACCTTGATCGTTAAATAAACGTCTGTTTCATTAACTCTAAGTTTCTGTCTGAAGTTTAACTAAAGAGAGGAAAACCTCATCTCCTGATGTTTGGGTTTCTCCTCAAGATGAAATGATGATGTGTGCGTGAAGGTCCTGAGACCTCAGACTTCCTGCTGAAGAGAGGAAGTGATGTAACAGAAGAAGCAACCGAGAGGAGGAGGTAGGAGTCAAGAAAAAGAAGAAAAGGAGCAAGGACAAGTGAGTTTATGGAAGGGGTTGTGCAGAAGGAGGCAGGAAAGACAGGAAGGGAGGGTGAAGGAAAGGAAAGGAAAGAAGGGAAGGATTCAGAGAAGGAGGGACGGAAACATCAGTGACACAAATGAACACATGAACACACACAAATATCACCGAGGTGTGAAATAAATAGTTGAAGGTTGAATTAGATTTGTTGTGACCACACAGACACAGTTTGTGACATGAGACAGGAAGTGGATCGTCATGTTGAACCTTGTGATGAATCTGAAACATCGACAAAAGGAAGACAAGTGAAAAACATCCGGTGATGAAGACGATGGATGAAGATCAGCTGTCAATCCGAGCTGGAAGTGAAGGATGACGTTTCAGTGACTTGATGAAGAGGAGGGAGAGGAAACGACCTTCGGCCTCGGGTGATTTGTCTCTGTGGCTTCGACCTTGAGGAAAAAGGAAGAGAAGGTCAATTTAAAAACTAATCCAAACCACAGCCCCGGTGGGACCAGTCACATCCACTAGGTGGCGTCGGTCACTGCTCTCGCTCCCAGACACATGTTAGTTCAACGCCGCTCCTCCATCCTCACTCTCAGCTCGACCTTCTTACTCTCCTCTGTGTCCTTCCTACCGCCCCCCACCCCTTCCTCTCTATCTGCCGCAATCAAATTCCCGCTCATCTGGAAAACCCCACCCTCTCTCACCTCGGCGCTCGCTCGTCCTCCCCCCCGACGCTCGCCACCTGTTTATATTTCCAACAGAGACTCTGATCTCTCGTCTCCGAGCTGAACTTCACTGAACCGCTGTCTTTGTTTGGTGAGAAAGCAAATTAAACTCTTTATTCACTGGAACACTGAGCATGTGTGTGTGTGGTTCATAAGTAAACTGGAGCTGCAGCAGGTCGTCTGTTGGTTGCTCCTGGACTGAAGGGAATTAAAATACATTCAATAATTACAAAATTAGACTGGAAATTACTAATTTAACTGGAATATAACGTTTTGCTGCCTAATAAACTCCTGTAATTTGCCAGTGGCAGGTCAGTCGTCTTTACTTTGGAAGAAAATCACAAATTTAATTTCCCAGTCAGCACGAATGTGTCTACACCAATTTTCAGGGTTCATTCTTGACCTTGAATTCTGAACTCAAGGTCAATTCACTAACTCCGTCTTTTATCTGAGCTCCATTAACACTTCACAGCTCGACTTCAGACCTTCAGACTCTTCAGTTTAATATCAGGTGTGAAGGTTCCTCGGTCTGGGTCTGGATCACCTACCTACGTCAGACAAAACTCTTTATTCCCTAAATTACAATGTGAAAGCAAAACTATCCAGAGCAAATGAAACTCTGGAACAAACCCATGAAGCTGGTTCAGAGTCTCAGAGAGAACCAGTACCAGACAGAAGCAAACGATTGAGCATCAAACTCAGCTTCCTCCTGACGTCTTCACTCGTCCCTTCACCAGAGAAAAGAAACGCTGACTCGTCCTTCACGCTGCTGCTGGTTCACTTCTGCAGTAAATACAGATTCACTGTAAACATGTGACTGAGCGGTTGTTGTTGAGTTCACTTTCTTTACAGATGATAGATCTAAAAGAATTAAAAACCTCAGCCTGTCCTCTATCCTGTGTCTCCCTGACCTGGACAGTGTGAATACTGCACCTTCTCTGTAAGATGTTTACTTTTGTTCAGGTTCAACAGAAATGTCAGAAACCTTCCCACAGAGAGAGAGTCTTTCTCTGCGTCCCGGCCGAGCTGTGACTGACCAGCAGCTGGTTTCACTGCTGACACGTTTGTTTGGATTTCACGGAGCTTCACGTGAATCGCTGGAGTCTCCTGGGATCAACCGGAGCAGCGAACCAGGGAGGAGAACAAGAGGCTTTTACACCAGGCAGCCGACCAATCAGGAGCCACGATAACATTGTGATGAATGTGTGTGTGTGTGTTTGCTTTGGTCATTACACAAACTTGTATTAATTTCCTGGAGACTAATTCCAACCAGAGAACCACTGACCCACAGATCTGCTTCTTCCCAAACAAGGAGCTGGTTTTTCTCCTCAGATGAAATTCTTCAGTCTCACTTCTGTCTCCAGCAAATTAAAGGTCGAACAATCGTAGGTTGTTATCAACGAATCAACTTCATAAATATGATCAAACTTGAAGCTTGAAGCAGGAAAATAAACCTGGGACTTTATGAAAAGAGAGAAATGGTTCTTCGAGCTGCTGAGATGATCAGAGGAACATCTCAAACTGTTTCACAGCAACAGAACCAGCATCATCATATTCAGCCTACAGCTATAACCATGTTCCAGATGATGATATTTATAAGATGATATTTATAAGATTATATTTATCAAATACTTTAGAGCAGTGGGGGGGTCATGAGATACAGAGGGACGGTCGCTAAACGCTTTATAAAAATAAAATACATTCATACAAATAATTTTTTAGCCATAATTGTACCAAAAGTTAAAACATATTGGAAACTTCACAATTAAATCATAAAAAAATAGTCTGCCATTTTCTTTGTCTCCTTTGACCCTGAGCTGATGATGACAGATCAGCAGCAGCTTTATTCACAACATCACAGGAAACATGTGCAAGTTGTTGATTCATTTTTGTGAACTTGCTCAAATCAGTTTCCTTTGGGTCACAAGTCTCTGACCCTGTAATGTTTGGGGTTTCTGGTTGAAAAGCATCATTTAACACACACACACAGACACACACAGACACACACACCTCAGAGCACCAGGCAGCCCCTCAGCTCCTCCAGCGTCAGGCCTCGGTCTCCGTCTCGGTCGCAGTACTGAGAGAACTTCTTGGCGCAGCGTCGCGGCTTCAGACGGCGTCGCAGGAAGTGACGAAGAGGTCGAGCCTCTCGCTCGCTCAGCACGCCGCTGGAGTCCACGTCCAGACGAGAGAAGTGCCACCGCAGCACCTCCTCTGGGCCCGAGGAGTCCACAGCCTCAGGAGCGACGGAGGAGGAGGAGGAGGAGGAGGGGGAGGAAGAGGAGGAGGAGGAGGAGGAGGAGGAGGAGGAGGAGGAGGAGGAGGAGGAGGAGGAGGAGGAGGAGGAGGAGGAGGAGGAGGAGGAGGAGGAGGAGGGGGAGGAGGGGGAGGAGGAGGAGGAGGAGGAGGATGGAGTGGTGGAGGATGGAGGGTTTGTGAAAAGAGAGGGAGCATTAGAAGGAGGTGTGTTTGCAGCCCTGTTGGAAACAGAGGCAACAAAGTGTGAGCATCTTCAATTTAAAGAAAAGAAAAATAACAAACTGGATAAATTAACTTTCTTTCCAATCAGTTCTATTATTTAACAAAACACAGAATACACTGTTTTAAAATCAAACACATATTAAACCATTTCACAGGTTTTGCGAAACATCAGAATCTCAGAAACAACAAAATATGAACCTGCTTTTAAACCTGTTGTCCATTTCATTTGTCATTTAAACAATAATCTCATATTCTTGTTGAGGTCAAAGGTCGCTCAATGAAATAACAGACTCCTCTGTTAATGCAGCTGCTGTGAGGCGCTGTCAGACTTACTGGTAAGGACTCAGACTCCCAGCATGCTTCGCTTCCAGCTGCAGCGCTGTGATCAGACTCTGCAGGAACTGCTCCTTACGAGCTCCAGGACATCCTGAGAGAGAAGAGAGAGAGAGAGGTCGGAGGTTAAAGTCTGTAGAGTCCACTCTCCTGCCCACGTGCCTTTGAGCCAGATACTGACTTCCTCTTCTGTCTAATGTTTGCTGCTCAGTTTCCAAAGATCTACGTGTTGAATTTCTCATATAGAAGCAAACAGGTGAGGTTTCACACTGTCAAACTTTTCAAATGCAGATTTTTCATGTTTTCCCAATTTTAGAGGTGAAAATGTAAAAAACATAAAATCTGTTGATTCTTCTGATGTAACAGAAAGTCTTGTCTTTACCAGGCAGCGGTTTGTCCCTGAACCTCCGGTCGGCTCTGTCCGGAGCCTCCTCTGCCCCGGTGCAGTCTGGGATACGATTCCTACAAAGAGACACACACAGAAACTGAGCTCTCTCCGAAAAATAAACCCAGGAAGTAGAGATTTAAATACTATTTCAGAGCATTAATGATATCAGAAATAGGAGAGAAATGCAAAATACATTTGTATAGTGATTGATTGATTGATTGATCGATTGATTGATTGATTGATTGATTGATTGATTGTTTGATTACCTTGCCGAGGTGCCTGACAGTGGCCGCCCGCTGTCCACCCGCACACACCAGCAGTAACCTGTAGCAGTGTGACACTGCACCGGGCTGTAGCGCCCGTCTGCAGTGCATTCTGGGATAAATCGCTCCTCCTGCCAGGCTGAAAGCATCTGAGAGAGGAGCGCCGCTCGCTCACGCTCACAAGTCTGAGGACTGTCTACACACACACACACACACACACACACACACACACACACACACACACACACACACACACACACACACACACACACACACACACACACACACACACACACACACACACAGTATAAAGTTACTTGAACTACAATATATTCTTATGTTTTATTATTTACATACAAACATGAGGGTCTGAGGTGGTTGTATAACTTGTATATAACTTATAACAATAATATCTTCTATTCATGTGAACGTCTCCTCCAGCTCTCACCTGTGGGTCGTCGGACGGAGTTCATCAGGATGGTCACCCAGATGGGCGGAGCTGTGAGCTCTGGACAGGAGAACATTTTAACAGAAACACTAAAAATCATGTGATTCTCAGTCACTGTGAGAAGACGTGTTCCTCACCTGCAGGTTTCCTGGGATCCAGCGTCGGCCCCGGCTCGTCCGCTTCATCTGGAACAGGAGAAGAGAGAGAGTGAACGTGGAAGAAAGAGGCCGAGCTGTGTGTGTCTCTGTGTGTGTCTCTGTGTGTTTCTCTGCGTGTTTCTCTGTGTGTTTCTCTGTGTGTTTCTCTGTGTGTGTGTGTTGGCACATGAAGTCGTCTGTGAATGTTCCTTCAGAGAAACGGCCTCGGGCCAGAACCAGGCAGTGAACGTACAGAACACATATGATGTCATGAATCATTTAAAACAGGGAATAACAAAACTCTTTCCCACCTTTCATTGGATCCATCTTGAGGAAATGATCTGTTCAGGACATTTAAACAGAAAAGAACGTTCATGCAGATTAAACCTCATTAAAGTGTAATTTAATCTCTTTCTGACGGAGTTGAACTGAGCTGAGGAGAGAATCCTCTTAACAACAGGAAGCAGTTTGTTTTCACTGGGATTCACAGAGTTCCAGAACTTGGTTTAATGGTTATGAAAGTGATCTTCACAGTTAACGCACATTGTAATTAAAGATGGACGACACGTCTCCACTTCCTCCCACTAACCAAATATACAACTAAAAGGTGCCACCATTTTGTGTAATGTATCTTTTTATTGCATTTATTGAATTGTACAGAGTAATCTTTGTGAGTACATGTACGTTGACTTTTTAGTTGTGTACATGTCCCATCTGCTAACATGGAGGAGGCAAGGTTTATGACCTATACTGCGGCCAGCCACCAGGGGGTGATAGAAACACTTCACTTAGGAGCTTCCATATCTTTATTTACAGTCTGAGATTCAAACTAAACACTTAAAAACAAAGCTGTTTATTTTCCATAGACACGTTTAATACAAAACTCTGAATAAAGAATAAAACATGTCTGACCGGAGCAGCTGGGGGTCAGGTGGAGGACGGAGGTCCCGCTGAGAGGTTTCCCGTCCGGCGTGGAGCACCAACAGTATCCGGTCTGGTTGTGACACTGCACTGGCAGGAAGTGACCGTCGGGATGACACTCGGGAACAAACATGGCAGCTGCAGGACTGACCTGACCGACCTGACCAACATGGCTGACCTGACCAACATGGCTGACCTGACCAACATGGCTGACCTGACCAACATGGCTGACCTGACCGACCTGACTGCTGCTGCTGCTGCCGCGGGTGTTGGCCTCCAGCGCCTGAGCCCGAGCCAGCTGACATTTAGACTGAGTCCGATCTGAAAGCACAGGAGACGTCTCTCATTATGTTCACGCTCTTTGTGCAGAGGATGGATACTCCCCCATGTGTTCTGTGTTCATCTACCTGCTGATTCCACAGACATCTGGATCTGGAACACATGTTTCCTGAGCTCAGCATGTGTTTTGTTACAGGCCCAGGAGTTTAGAGCCATTTGATTCATTCCATTGGTTGCTGTAATATGGAGCTAAATTCCAGAGCTTTATTTTGAAAGGTTGTGACCTTGGTTGTGAAGATTGTTTCAAGTGTCATGTTGTTATCTGGATAGAAATAAGTTCCAGTAACTCAAATGTGATTTTACTGTTACATGATTCAAGTTGAGCTCAAGCTTCAAAGATCCTTAAAATAAAACTTGAGAAACTTCATCTGCAGATTCAGAAAACTTTCTTCGTCTCAGACTTTGTGACGGATTCACGTAAATAAATCAGAACAAACGGGTTAGCAGGCGTGGAGGTGTGTTACCTGAGCAGTGTGCACGTGGAGCCAGGCGTAGATGTGTGTTGATGCACTGCGCCCTCTGGAAGGCGCACATCGATTTATACAACCTGCCGTTACTGCCGCACACGGCTCGGTGGCGCCCCCTCTGGCAGTCCAGGACACAGCCGCGAGGCCACATGTTCTCTGCGATCAGGAGCGGCTGCAAACACACAACACACACTTTAATCACAATGTCCCTCAGTAGAGCTCAACCCTGATGAAGCCACATTTAAATTCATGAGCTCCAGGTTTTTATTTGGATTGTGAATATCAAGAGCACATCCTCATAGAGCACAGACGCATCAGATCTGGTGTTGACTTCCTCCTGAACTCTTTCACATCCTTTCACCAAGTTTGGCTCGAACACGCTCAGAGGTTTCTGTGTAATCCTGCTAAATAACACAAACATAAAGAACTCCTGGTTGAGATAATTCCACACCAGACAGACGAGTGTCCTTCACCACTGAAGTGAGACTCAGCGTCTGTCTGTCTGTGAAGGATAACTCGGTTTTCAATGTCACGCCTGGAAAAGCCAGACTGAGGGAGCGAGAGAAGAGGCAGAATAAAAGAGGGGGAGAAAGAGGGTGAGAGAAGAGAGAAGGTGTTGGCACATGGGAGGAGGAGGAGGAGGAGGAGGAGAATCTACCACACATATGCACCAAGGCTCAAGAGGGACATGTCTTCCCACTGAAATATTCCCTGCAGCATTTGTGATTTTTTAAGTAGAGAATGAGAGAGGAGAAAAGGAGAGGAGGGGAAAGGAGAGATGAGAGAAAGAGAGAAGGAGAGAAGGAGAGAAGGAGAGAGGAGAGAAGGAGAGAGGAGAGAGGAGAGAGGAGAGAAGGAGACAACGAGAGGATGATGATCTAAATTATTCCAACATGTTCGTCTAACAACACGTCTCCAAAATATACATGAGATTCGTCACAGAGACTCAATGAAAACACACGAAACACACACAGACACACACAGACACACACACACACACACAGATGTATGGAGTTTGCTACTGGCTCCACCTTCTCACTTCTTCATCAGAGCCTCTTTGTCCATCACCCTCCCCATGTCAAGCCACACACACACACACACACACACACACACACACACACACACACACACACACACACACACACACACACACACACACACACACACACACACACACACACACACACACACACACACACACACACACAAATTCTGAGACACATGAGAACATTTTCAATGTTGTAAAACAGTGTTGACATAATTTAGTGATGAATGAGACGTCTGTGTCTTCATGTCTGGGGGAGAGGGGGAGAGAGAGAGAGAGAGAGAGAGAGGGGGGGGGAGAGAGAGAGAGAGAGAGAGAGAGAGAGAGAGAGAGAGAGAGAGAGAGGGGGGGGAGAGAGAGAGAGAGGGGGAGAGAGAGAGAGAGAGAGAGAGAGAGAGAGAGAGAGAGAGAGAGAGAGAGAGACTGTACAAGTCGACTGTTGTCTGATCTGTTTAAATACAAACTGGACTAATAAATCCAATTTTTGTTCATCAATATAAAATAAATCAAGTTTTGTGTTTCTTTGTGAGTCGAGTGAAAAAAATCTGAGATTTCTGTTATTTCCTGATATTTTATTGACTAAAAATTGAGAAATATACAAAGAATAAGTGATGATTAAATAAACGAACTATTTATAGAACACTGAAGCAACTGACAGCATTTAGACTCATTATAAGAGTTAGCTGGTAAATGAACTGCTGGTTACGTCAGGAGCAAGGGGAGGAGCCAGGTGTTGAACCACCAACCCTCTGGTTAGCGACCTGCTCCTGCTCCTGACTCCTCCCACAAAGTTACTTCAGACCTGCACTGAACTCCAGATGTTTCTGAAATATCTCTGAGGTTCTGTGTCCGACATCGCAAACGTCTGAGTCTGTTGTTCTGGACATTTTCTAAAGTTTATGTATGAAAACAGATTTTTTACAGTTTCAGTTTGATTCAGTTTCCGTTTACAAGACAAAATGTCCTTTTTAATAAAGCAGTGAAATAAGGAGCTGGGGGAAGGAGGAGGAGGAGAAGGAGGAGGAGGAGAAGGAGGAGGAGGAGGAGAAGGAGGAGGAGGAGGAGGAGGAGGAGGAGGAGGAGGGAACGAGTCCAAGCAAAGCAGAGAATCCCGTCTGAACCACAAACTGCTGAGTCGCTGAAACATGCTCCGGCTGCTCAAGATGAATTTCTCCCACAGGCGGAATTAAAGGTTCAATAACAAAGGGAATTAAACCAAATCACCTGCCGACGCCCACTGGGGTCAAACATAAATATTATACTGTGGAGGAAAAGACAGATGTGGAAACGAAGGAGAAGAGAAGAGGGAGGTATGAAGGAGGGAATAAGAGGAGGAATGGAAGAAGAGTTGAAGATGAGAGAGAGAAATGAATAGTACGTTTGGAAATGAAGGGGAAAAAGAAGGAGAGACGGAGAGATAGAACACCACAGAGGTGGAGGAAAGGAATAATGGAGGCGAAGGACGATTAATGAGAGGAAAAAAGAAGAAATGATGACGAAGAAATGGAGAGAGGAATGTGTTTGACGGATAAATCAAAGACTAGATGACAGGAAGTTGAATAAAGGGAGGATTGGAGGATGAGTGGATAAGTTTGTAAATGAAGATGGAAAAGAAGGAGAGAGGGAGGGATGGAAAATCAGAGGAAACGAATAAAGAAAGAGAATTGAGGTGAGGAAAGGAAGAAGAAAGGATGAGTTCAAGGAGAAATTAAGAAATGAAAGAGGGAATGTGTGATGGATAAAATCCAAGAGAAGAGGAAGCAAAATGTTAATGAGTGAAGAAAAATGGAAAAAAGGAGAGGGAAGATGAATTGAGAGAGAAAGGGAGTGAAGAATAAAGAAAGAAAGGAGGGATGAAGGAGCGGAGGTGGAGAATTAGGAGTGAAGTTAGAAGTGGAAGAACGAAAAGGAAGAATTGAAATGAAAGAAATCTAGAGGTGAGGTGAGCGGAGAAAGCAAATAGAGTCTGGCGGAGAGTGTGAGAAGGGAAACAAGTGGGAGGACAGAGGGAGGAGAGGAATGAAGGGAGGAGAGCAGGAGAGCAGGAGAGGAGGAGTGGATGAGTGGAGGAGTTGAGGAGAGGAGTGGAGGAGGAGAGGAGGAGAGCAGGAGTCCAGGTGCAGAGCTCCGTGCAGACTGGACTTCCTGTCAGGTAGAAAACCAGCGACGACAATAACCTCAGTGTTGAAACAATCTCCTCCAGTGTGTTTGAGCCTATAAAACCAGTGAGTGTGTGTGTGTGTGTGTGTGGGAGCGAGGGAGGGAGGGAGGGGTGAGACAGGAAGTGAGCGTGCGGCAGAGAAAGCGAGAACAAGTCGCCACTGTCTCCTGGAGCCTCACACCTCCCAGATACCGCCGTCCGCCGAAGGACGACACACACACACACACACACACACACACACACACACACCTCCTGTGGAAACATGGTGGTTGGCATGGAGACGGTTTGTGAGACTCCGCCTCCGAACGTGTGAACCGACCAACCTGAGCTCAAATTGCAGCTGAACATAAACAACACAATCATTAACACACACACACACACGTTTTACATCTTGTGTGTGTGTGTGTGTGTGTGTGTCTGTGTGTGCCTCCTCTCTCCTCTGCTGTTGTATCCTGACACATTTCTTTTTAACTTTTGTTCATGTCCTATTATAACTGAATATCATCATGTTATTACTGTATTATTAATGTTTTATTACTGAAGGATTCATATCAACATCTGGCAAAGGGACTCTTTCTCTCTTTTGATATTTCATCACTTGCTCAGATAAATATCAGGTCAGTTGAGATGTTACTACAACAAACTCTACATTCTCTTACACAAACACACACACAAACACACACACCTCTGCCAAGTCAATGTAAACTTGCTTCTCAGGGGAAACAGACAGGTGTGTGTGTGTGTGTGTTTGGTCTCACTGGCCAGTGTTTTAACACACACACACACGTACACGCACAGACACAGACACGCACGCATCTCATCTCATTTCTACACAAACAGCTCTACACACACTCAGAGCTGTTTGTGTTCAAATGAATTATGATGACAGGTTTGTGCTGAGGAGGGATTTGTTTCTCCTCCTCCTCCGAAGGGTCTGAACTCTGAGAGGAAAGAAATGGTGTGAATCTGATTCCAATTTGTTTCTTCTATTAAACCATAACAAAAATATATGCCCCATCTCTCATGTGTGCACATTGTTAAAAGTATAATGTATCTGTGCAGCAGCTTCATGCAGTTGAAGCTCAGACAGAACTTAACTTTGGTTATTCTTATAAAAAGGTTTGAGGTGAACTCACACTTTCTCCAGTTTGTATGTGTGACTAATAGAATTTGTTTTTAGATTTAAATTCCAAAGTTCGTCAGCATCAAACTAAATAAGTTTTCTTAGGCACAAACCCACACATGTAAATGAAGTAAATGTATTTACAGTTAGTTTCATTAGCTTTTATTTAACTGTGTAGTAGGATGTAGTTACTTGTTTTCTTTTATAATACTCCTCAATTTCTCATGAAGTTATTTAACTTTAGGCTTTACTTATCTTTTATTTTCCTTCTAAGTCTGAGGTCAAATGTGTTTGTTAAATAACGTGTCTATCCTAATTAATTAACAAACACGCACGCACACACACAACAGGTCACTAGCTAATAGGTTAAGTCAAGTCAAGTCAAGTCAAGTCAAGTTAAGTTAAGTTTAGTTAAGTTCGGCTCTTACCGCTGATCTGTTAATAAGTTTTCTTAGTCACAAACCCACACATGTAAATTAAGTAAATGTATTTACAGTTAGTATTATTAGCTTTTATTTAACTGTGTAGGAGGATGTAGTTACTGCTTTTATTTTATAATACTCAATTCTTCATGAATAGTTATTTTACTTTTATTTTCCTTCTAAGTCTGAGGTCAAAGGTGTTTGTTAAATAAGGTGTCCTAATTAATTAACAAACACGCACGCACGTACACACACTCACACACACCTCAGTGAGCAGGTCACTAGCTAATGGGTTAAGTCAAGTCAAG
Source organism: Limanda limanda (assembly GCF_963576545.1). NCBI lineage: Eukaryota > Metazoa > Chordata > Actinopteri > Pleuronectiformes > Pleuronectidae > Limanda > Limanda limanda. The sequence goes on along the minus strand of NC_083641.1, from coordinate 28,261,884 downwards.
TCAAGTCAAGTCAAGTCAAGTCAAGTAAAGTAAAGTAAAGTGTAGTTAAGTTAAGTTAAGTCTTACCGCTGATCTCTCGGAATGAATCGATCCGCAAAGCACGAGCACGAGCAGCGCCGTGCACGTGAAGGCGAGCGCGAGCATCGTGTCCACCGGATGAGCGCGTGCGCGTGGACGTTGTTGACAAACAAACAAACAACAGAGTCACGTGTCACTGCGGAAGTCACCGGACCGGATCCTCGGAGTCTCGAGCTGAGAAGGAGGTCCGAGCTGCACGCGCAGAGAGTCCCAGTGAACGTACTGCCCACTTCCGGTGCACGTGCATGAACCAACTTGTACAAGTGATCCTTTAATTCAAAGTTACTTATTCAAAGTTACTTTAATTCAAAGTTACTTTAATTCAATAGAGAAAATCAGTCTAGGGTTATTTTTATTAATCATCGTCAAATAGTGTTTTTTTTATTACTGTCGATTGAAACCGTCCTTATAAGGAAAATGAGCCTCAGTCTACTTCTTTTATTATAATTTATTATTAATCATCACCGTCAAATAGTGTTTTTATTACTGAATATTGAAACCGTCTTTAAAAAGGTATTAATCTTAATTCTAAATAAATATTAAAAGAAAAGAAAATGAGCCTCAGTCTACTTATTTTATTATAATTTATTATTAACCATCTATTTGTTCTCTTCATCTTCTCATTACTCTGAAACATCTAAATATCTTAAACATTAAAGTCATTAAATGTCTCATTGTAACTGGTTTAAGGTTAAAGGCGAAACTAGAGTAAAACAAGAGGAATAAACCGACAGTGAGGAAACATCTGAAGTCGTTTATATATAAATATACATGTTTATATATTATACTTTATTATCTGTTATCCTCAGTTGTCTTTGAAGGCACCAACGAGCAGCAGCACTAACAGACTATACAAGTTATGTGAGACGTAATTTGTAAAAACATTTCAAAATATTAAATCAACGATTTTCATTTTAAATCTCTAAGTTTCTGAACCCCAGATTAATATGCAATTAATACGTATAAACAGTTAAATTAAATGTGTTCTCAAGAAAACGTACTAGCGGAGGCCTGTCGTAGCAGCTCCTGGTATTACTGTCGGTTTCTTGTGTTTATATTACGTTTGCCGTTTGTTTTTTCTACCTCAATATTTTTTATTTTATTCTATTGTATTTTATTGTATGCAAATATACCGGCTGCTATGACGACTTAATTTCCCTTCGGGGATGAATAAAGTAATCTATCTATCTATCTATCTATTGTTCTCTTCATCTTCTCATTACTCTGAAACATCTAAATATCTTAAACATTAAAAAGTAATTTAATGTCTCATTGTAACTGGTTTAAAGGTTAAAGGCAAAACTAAAGTAAAACAAGAGGAATGAACCGACAGTGAGGAAACATCTGAAGTCGTTTATATATAAATATACATGTTTATATATTATTCTTTATTATCTGTTCTTCCTCAGTTGTCTTTGAAGGCACCAACGAGCAGCGGCACTAACAATGACTATACAAGTTATGTGAGACGTCATTTCTAAAAACATTTCAAAATATTAAATCAACGATTTTCATTTTAAATCTTTAAGTTTCTGAACCCAAGATTAATATGCAATTAATACGTATAAACAGTTAAATTAAATGTGTTCTCAAGAAAACAGCTAACGGATGCATGTCGTAGCAGCTCCTGGTATTACTGTCGGTTTCTTGTGTTTACATTACGTTTGCTGTTTGTTTTTTCTACCTCAATATTTTTTATTTTATTCTATTGTATTTTATTTTATTGTATTCAAATATACCGGCTGCTATGACGACTTAATTTCCCTTCGGGGATGAATAAAGTAATCTATCTATCTATTGTTCTCTTCATCTTCTCATTACTCTGAAACATCTAAATATCTTCAACATTAAAAAGTAATTTAATGTCTCATTGTAACTCGTTTAAATATTAAAGGCAAAACTAGAGTAAAATAAGAGGAATAAACCGACAGTGAGGAAACATCTGAAGTCGTTTATATATATATATATACACGTTTATATATTATACTTTATTATCTCTTCTTCCTCAGTTGTCTTTAAGGCACCAACGAGCAGCAGCAATAACAAACTATACAAGTTATATGAGACTTAATTTCTAAAATTAACATTTCAAAATATTAAATCAAGGATTATAAGATCTTCTTGGTTGAAACTGTCAGGTCGTCAACATGTTTTGGACTTTTCATTTTAAATCTCTAAGTTTCTGAACCCCAGATTAATATGTAATTAATATGTATAAACAGTTAAATTAAATGTGTTCTCAAGAAAACGTTGATGTCATAATCATGAGGACGTTTGAGATAGAACACGAGAATCCAAACTGTCCCGTCATTCGTAGACAAACACACACACACACACACACTCACTGACACACACACAGGAAAGAAGACGCCAGGACGAGCGGAGGTATTTTGTAAGGAAACTTTTATGTGTGCTTTGTGAAACTCATCATCAGACAGAAGGCGTTTTGCAGTTTCCAGTTCAGCAGATAAGGTTTGATATTAAAGAGTACAAAAAAAAGGAAAATCACAAATCCAGAGTTCACATCTCTCCAACCTTGCGTGAAAAATAAAAAGAAAGAAAAGAAACAAGCTTTTGGTCCAAGTCTGTCCGTCCCTCTGCCCCCCCCCTCTCCCCCTCTCCCCCTCTTGGTGGAAGTCGACAGGGAGGATCGTCCCCAGGACTCAGATATTCAACATGTTATGATTGCATAGTTTTTTGTTTTTTTTTAACATAATTTCCTTTTTTTTAAACATTTTTTATATTTTTTAAATTTTATTTGCGCAGAATGGAATGTTTACATAAAGACCCCCCCCCCCTCTTCCTCTCCTTCCTTGCAATAATTTTTCTTTCCCTCCAGAGATAAATGAGGGGATGGAGGGATGGAGGTGGGGAGAGAGAGAGAGGGAGAGAGAGAGAGAGAGCGAGCGAGCGAGGAACAGGGCTGCAGCCTCCGATCGGCGCGTTTTAATTTGTTTGTTTTTCCACGTCAGGAGAGAGCGCCACATTGCTGTTACCATGGTTACCCTAACTGATCAAATGCCTCCACGACCACATGACGGTTTGTATATATTCATTTCTGTCTGTGTAGGATTTTTCGATATATATATAAAAGTGACGACTGGTCGTATAAACGTGTGGATCTGGATCTGGAGAAGCACCGGATGCCCACAGCAGCAGAACAGTTTCACAGAAGCAAGTTTGTGTGGATCGTTATGGATGTTCGCCCGTCGTGGCTTCTATACAGGAACAGGAAGGCCTCGTCTCCATGGCGACCAACTGCTTCTCAACGTTTCCCCATTGATAAAAGAAAGAAAAAAGAACCGTGAGAAACTTCCAGAAGCTCGAACGATTCCACGTGAGGAACTGATCCGGGACGTCTGATTGGTTTATTCTTTTTTTTAATTATCGGCAGTTGGAACTTCCACGATCACGTGTTCTCTGCGTGTGTCGATGTTCGCACTGGGAAAATAAGTATGTACAGCGCGGACCCCCCCGACGCCACCCCCCCCACCCGACGCCACCACCCACCTGCTCCAGGAAGAAGACAAAAAAAGAGAAATAAACAAAAGACGAGAGGAGGAAAAGAGCCGAGGTCAACAGGTCACCTTCTCCAGCAACACGGGAATTATGGGTAAATATCTCATTTCATCTCTGGTTGGTCACCCCGCCCCCCCGCCCCTCCCTCCCGCCCCCTGCCCCCCACACAGCATATATCTCTCTAGGATCTAATACACAAACCTCGCCAGTCACCACGACAAGCTCCGCCCCATCGCCGAACCACGTGACCCCGCCCCCCTGGCAAGAAGAAAAAAATTATAATAAAATAAACAAAAATTAGCATAAGTATCAGATTAGCTTGTGCCCCCCCCCGCCCGCCCTCCCCACGTCCTAACCTCTGCTTGACCCGACCAGAAGACAGAGAGGGTGGAGCTAAGGACCCGCCCCCCCCACACCTGCCCCTGGATATGCCCGTTCATAAAACTCCACCTCCATTCATCAGGAGCTGGAGGTGAAACCTAACTTCAGTTCAATCAACAAGCTCACAGCCGCCCCTCCCATCTCCTTCTTACTGGCTCCTCCTCCACGTGCAGAAAACCTCTCTACCATCCTTCCTTCCTTCCTACCTCACCCCCCCCCTTCACTCCCACAACCCCAGCTTCCATCCAGCCTCTTCCTCTCTCCTGCTCTACAGGTCGCTCTCTCCGTACAGGGCGGTGGAGAAGGACATGTAGTCCAGGGCGCCGGGCGTGGCGTCCGGCCCCGAGTAGGGCGCCATGCGGGCGATGCAGTACTCCGCCTGGTCGGGGGGGAGCTCCCGCCTCAGCTCCTCGGCCGTGATGAAGGTCTGATGAGACAGAGGAGGGTTCAGTGAGTGAGCGCCAGGGTTTTGGCGCAAGTACAAAACTACAGCAGTATGGTTAAAAATTCAAAAAACTAAAAAACAAACACACAACATCGCAGCACACACACGCATACACACACACACACACACACACACTCACCTTATCAGCGGCCAGGATCTTGAAGGAGGCGATGACCTGGTCGGCCGTGTCCGTGTCGGTCGTTTCCGTGGACATGAAGTCGATGAACGCCTGGAAGGTGACGGCGCCGCTGCCGTTGGGATCCACGATGCTCATGATGCGAGCAAACTCGCTGTCGCCCTGGCAACAGCAAAAAAACAGGTCAACCCCGAAGAGAGAGAGCACTTTGTACACAAACACACACACAGACACAGACATGATGTGATGAGCGTAAAACAACAGGACCATGAAATAGACTGATACTAGTCCCAATATTTGATATTACACATTTACATAAATGGTGTTACTGGTTAATAACAGTGAGACACAAACACGTGACGTCTACATGCAAAGTTTCCTTCAGTCGCCTCGAGGGCAGAAAAGCAGCAAAAGGACAAAAGCAACAGACGAGACGAGATGAGACGAGCAGCCGAGGATGAGACAGGACGTCTGCAGGCGTCCAATCAGATTCAACAGATTACACCGACTGATATTATCAATTTATCATCATGAACAGAACTGGATACGAGTGAATAAGGTCACAAACCTGACACTCATGAGGTTTGGTAAAAAATAAACCTTAAAAATGTGATAAATATACTTTTCCCAGTAAAAAAGTTAAATTCCTAAAATGATATTCCATCTTTGAGAAATATGTTCCATCCACTTACACGGAGGAGGCTAGTTATATTTAAAGGGGCAATTGTGATGCTTTGGCTTCACTTTTATATATTTTATTGATATAAATCAGCTATAATTCAAATATAACTATATGTAGAAGACAACTATTATGATTTGATAAATGTGATTGTAGAATTAAACATGAAGAAGATGTAGGTATCACACTCCAGTATCCAGCCCTGATCACCAATGAGTAAATTTAGAGTTTATCACAAAGTGAACAGAACGAAGTTGAACAGAGTCAAAGCTTCAGGTTCGTTCAGGTCGTTTAGAATCTGTTCGACTCGTGGACCTGCAGACTTCCTGTCAGAGCGCCACGCAGCAGCAGCAGCAGTACCAGGCTGTATCCTGTCGAAATGAGTAGAGCCCGGAAATCCTCTGAGACCATCTGTCCCGATCGCTTCTGTGGGCCGGAGGAGCGAGGGAGCGAGGGAGGAGGAGGCGAGTGGACGAGTGGCAGAGAGGAGGAGGACGGGTGAGAGGGTGAAAGGAAACAGGAGCGGAGAGGAAGGAGAGAGGAAGAGGAACAGAAATACAGAGAGTGATTTATGTTTGGGGAGGTGAGAGGAAAGAAAGAGATAAAAAGCACAAACAGTTAACAGAGAGAAAGTCTCAGAGCAAAGTGAAAACCTGAGGGACGGACAGAGTGAGAGGGAGCAGCACAAAGCAACAGTGACCCCTGGTGGACAAACAGAGACGCAGCATGTCTCTGGCCTCCATGCTGACGGACTGAACCCTAACTGACTCAGAGGAGTTCATCATGAGCCTCGGAGCAGGAGCAGACTGAGAACTGACGGGTGTTTAGAACAAATCTCTTCACGAAATTTGTAAAATTAACAAAACATCATCAGCTGGAAACTGTGCATCCAGTGAAATGTCAGTTTTATTCAGGCAAAATTATTATTTTTGACAAGGATGACAAGAAATCTCCTTTTATCTATAATCCAGTTTTGTCTTTTTGTATTTAGACGTTATGATCTTGTTCATTTAAAAGAAGGTCGTGAATTTAGAGACTTTTTACAGATCAAAAATGTTTAATAAATAAGAAAACAGATGTTTGCTCCCGTCAGTGATCTCTGCTCTCCTGCTCAGAAGCCGGACGAACCCAGAGTCTCTCCCTGCGTCTCCTGAGCAGCTCCTACCTTGTCGTTCTCCACATCGTAGCCCAGACTGATCAAACAGGCCTTGAACTCCTCGGCCTGCAGGGCGCCACTGTGGTCCTGTGATCGGCCAAACACCCAATGACAGAGCGCCACAGCGTCATGGGGGGGGACGGATCGCAACACGGGGGGATTGGTGGCGGTGTTGGTGGGTGGTGACCATGCAGGGATGAGGACATGGAGGACGGACAGACAGACATTGATGGATGTTTAGAAACAGGGTCAACACACACACACACAACAGCAGGAAGCCATGATGGACTTTTCAATTGTTTTGAATAAGTGCAGATGTTGTGATTCTGTGATATTTAAGGTTTGAGAACAGGATGTGTTGTGTCCCCACACACTGATGTGAGTCCTGGAGCATTTATGAACCACTATAACAGAGAGGTGCATGAATCAGTGACACACATACATGCACACAGACACACACACAGTGGTGTGAGATGGTTTAAATGGAGGGCGTTCATTCTTTTCATCCTTATGAGGTACAAGATCTAAAAATTATCAGGTCTGACACTGACCACAAAACAAGAGTCTACACTGAATTTAAAACCCGGTCTGTAAACAGCTGTAGTCGTCTCTGTATTTGTTATCCGATCAAATTTAAAGTATTTTTTCTGATTCTGTGATTGTAAGTCCACATTTGTCATTTCAGCTAAAATCAAAGCAAACAGTGAGTTCCTCTTCAAACTGATATACTTGATTCCTGAATTCATCCTCATCTCTATAATAGATGCAGAACGTTTTCTCACCACATGTTCGCCTGTATAAAAACATCTGGATGAATACTCGCAGTCTAAACACTCATTCAGTCGCATTATGAATCAATTAGAAAAGTCTAAATCCTCACACACAAACACACACACAAAAAACACACACAGGTAAAACTGAATTGGGTTGAGAGCTTCTTCTGACATGTTATTTATATGTATTGACTGTTCTTATGTGGCATGTGTCAGTTCAGTACACACATAAAACTACAGTGCAGTTTATATTAACTGCATAAATGATCACAATCTTACTGGTGTATTATGTGTTATTGTTGTTTAAAGCATTGATCTGGGTTCTCCAGGGACTGATTCTCCCGAGAGGAAGTGAGAGAGACGTGTGAGCACCGAGCTCCGGGCCCTGACCTTGTCGAAGTGGTTGAAGGAGGCGCGGTACTCGAACAGCTGCTCCTGGCTGATGCCCTTGGCGTCACGAGTCAGGATCTGGTTCTCCACCTCGTTGATGGTTCTGGCGATCGTGGTCAGCAGCTGCTCCCAGCCCACACGCAGGTGCTGAAGGACAGGAGCACAGAGAGGTGACCAAGGGATATTTACAAAAGATATGTTTCAGGAGCTTTACAGATAACTTAGAAAAGGTTTTGTGTGTGTTTGTTACCTCCATTGTGTAGGAAGTGTACTGGTTGTCGAAGATGAGGGCCTCCTGGATGAGCTGGTGGGATCCCTCCAGCTTGTTGATCTCGGGCATGTAGGACATGATGTTGGTCTGGTAGTCCCTCAGGTTGGTGAGCTGATCCTCCAGAGTGCCGTTCATCTCAATGGATATCCGGCCGATCTCCTGCCGACAGAAACAATCACATCAATCACTTTGCAGCGGACAAAGTTTTAAATATCCTGCTATTTACAAATCAGACATATTGCTCAAGTCAATCCTCACTCAAAACACAGAGGAACTCCCTCATTCCCTCCGGACTAGACTAATGCAACTTATCTCTAATTTCCTAAATGAAGCAGCAGTTATCCGTCTACAGTTGCTTCTGAACGCAGCAGCAACACTTCACTGGCTCCCTGTCGGCTTCAGAACTCCATCTAGATTCTATTGATCACTTTAAAATCACTAAATGATCTGGGTCCACTTTATATTTAAGAACATTTAACCCTTACTTCTGCTCAGAGACGCCTGAGATCAGAGAATCAAATGTTGTTAAAAGTCCCAAGATCAGGGGATCAGGTTTTTATGGTTTTGTAAAGTTAACTCCCTGCTGTATAGTCTGGCCTTCTCATTAGTATGATCTGGCTTTTCTATGATTAGCTATTCTTGCACTTCACATTATATTTTGTTAATATGTTATTATTATAAGGCTGGTCCGAAACGAGAGGAAGATCTGGACGGTTTTGGTTCAGGTTCAACAAGAAGCTGATATCATGCTCTGATCCTTTACCTCCATCTTTTCCTGGATGTAGGCACCGACTATGTTGGCCTGGGTGGCGAACTTGGCTCTCAGGGTGTCGTTGTTGTTCTGTTTGTTCAGCTCGCCCTGCAGGGCGGTGTCACGCAGCGGCACCATGGCCATTGCCTACAAAACACACAAACACACAGACACATTACAAACACTATAATATAAACACCTGCACTTCCACACACAAACAGTCAGAGGAAGTCACTGATCAATCAGATTTGTTGGTAAATTCTTATCAGCCACTGACTTCAGTGTTTGCAGATGGAATGAGGCAGAAATCCTAAACCACAGATTGTGCTCTACGCAGCAGAACCTCTTCCAGGAAAGACAAAGATCTGAGCAGCACCTGATCCATACTCAAGCAGCCTACCTTCTCCCACTTGCTGTCGATGCTCTCCGGTGTGATGGTGGTGTAGGGGTTGGCTCCACTCAGCTTGATGCCGTTGCTCTGGGCGATCTTCTGCACCTCGGCCTGGATGGACTGGATGGCCTCCCGCTCCTTGTTGGCCTCCGACAGGGTGGACTTGAACTGCTCGTGGGCTGTGATCAAACCCTGACGGAGGAAACATGTTTGGTTTTACCTGCGTCCGACACTATTACACATGGAGAACACATGTATTTATGATTCAGGTATCCAGTTACCTGAATCTCCTCGATGTTGTGGACGATGAACATGTCCTGCAGGTCCTCCATCGCTCCCTCCATCCAGTTGTTGAAGGGCGCCGCCCTCTTGGCGTACTCCAGGTACAGCTCGTCTATCGACTCCAGCTGCTTCTCTGTCCTCTGTCGGAAGAGAAGATACAAGAAGGGTGTTTAAAGTATAATTGGGAAATAGTGATGGGAAAACACCTGATTTTTTAAACCTTCCACTGAGAAATATTAGGATGTTTTTCTACTGATTCTGCCGACCTGACTTGAAGTGTCACTTTTTATATTTCCTGTTGATGTTAAAGGAGACATCTTATATCCCATTTTACCGCAGTTGATATTGTTCATTGGGGTCTTAATGAAATGTCTGTAACATATTTGGTCAAAATACCACAAGCATCATTTAAAACAGCACCGTTTTTACCCTGTCTAAAACAACCCTGCTCCCCGTCCTCCCTCCTTCACGAGATACAAGCACCGAGATTTTTAGCTATCCATTACCTCTGTATAAATATGGCTACTGGATACGAAGATACAATCTTGCAACCATCGTTTTGAACCAGAGTCAGGTGGGCCGGAGCCTGGCTCCGGGGAGAGACGGAGCCAGGCTAACCAGGCCGGTGGAGCTGGGCCGTGTAGCGAGACTATGACATAAATTCTGCTCGTTCTCCCATTCAACGGCATCTAGCGTATCGTTTCTGACAGAGGAACCACATCGTGGGAGTTGTTTTTTTCCCCGAGTTTTTGGGACGGTAGACATGCCAGATACCCAAATTAACGTGTTGAAGCACTACAAAATTTTCATAATATGTCTCCTTTAAGATATGTTGACACAACCTTCTGCAAAAGAACTTCATCCAAGATAATGTTTTAAACCAGAACACTCGACTGCGTCTATAGTCGACAGAGTGAGGGTCATAGTTCATTCAACACCGAACTCAGACTGACTGACTGGCTCGTACCTCCAGGGACTCTTTGCGGTTCAGGGTCAGAGTTCCCAGGCTGTCCCACTGGTCACAGATCTTCTGACAGCGAGCGTTCACCTTGGCAGAATCGTAATAGTCCAGCTCGCTGGAAAACACAGAGAATAGAAGAGAGAAGTTTATAATCAGTTTATTTTCTCCTTTTTCATTATGATCTCATGCTGTTGCTCTGTGTCAGAATGAGAGCTCCTCGTTTTTAGGCGGTAAAATCATTTTATGTCAAGTCATCCTTTCAGCCTGGTGACGTCTGTGATGAGCGCAGGCGTCTGAAGACTTGGAAGCAGCACGACTCTGAGAGATCAACTTCATACAGCACAGTCTCTGGAACTGATCTGATATCTAGTGCACATTTCTACTCTGATGTCATAAGCACGCATTGACCTTGGCTTCATTAACTAAATCACGTGAAGACCTTTTTCCCTCCGTCCTTACTTGAGCTCCTGTGCGATGGCGGCGATCTGCTCCACTCGGTCCTGATGGGCGGCCAGGTCGCTCTCAAAGGCCTCGTGTTTCCGTAGCAACGCCTTGACTTCTGACAGGGTGGAAGTCTCATAGTCCTTCTGGGTCAGCATGGCCTCCTTACCTGCATTAACACAGACCTCATTTATTCACTGGTTTTAACCTGGATGTCTCACTACGACTCACCAAGTTTCTTAAATGATGTACGATGTTATTAAGAGTTAAAACTACACCTGCTCTCTTATAGAAACTTACTGAATCAAGATCATATTTGATTTAAAAACTCCAGAACAGTGCAGCAACATCTTAAAATGGAGGCTTGTGTTTACATACCATCGGTCCAGGACTCGTGGATGGCGGCCTTCTGGTGGAACTTCTCGGCCAGATGTTCGAGTCTCTCCAGACGTCTGATCTCACTGAGGATCCATTCCTCGTAGCCTTTCTCTGCTCCTTCCAGAGTGTGCCACGCTCCATTGATATCCTGAGAGCAAACAGCAGGTTAGTACTGAAGTTAAACCTTCACCGTGGGGAACAGGACTGGAACCAGCCTGAGTATAACACTACACTCGTGTTTCTATTGTGCAGACACGTATGAATTAAATGGTGAAAACCGGTAAGAGACTTCTGAATTATGCTCCAAGACTTGTTAAGAATAAGTTCTATAAATTCTGAATACGTACAGACACCATGCGTCCCTCTGATGGCATGAAGGCAGGTCTGTTGCTGAGCCTCAGCTTCGTCTGCAGAGTGTTGAAGCTGATCTCCAGCTGACATTTCTCTTGGACCTGAAGACGCAAACAGAACAAGACGACTCAGCATTCGTGAGACAAACATCTCCAACCTGAAGAAATGACCAAAACAAGTGCGTATGAAATCCAGTAGTTCGTTCAAACCTTTGGTGGTTTGTGGACGCAGCGGTAGTCTCTGAAGTCCTCCTGTTTCGCCTGCATGTCCTGGACAGTCTTCTCCTGGGTCCGGTTCTCCAGCCAGGGGACGGTGCGACGGATCCACTCCAGCAGCTGGAGGCAAACGGGAGGACGAGGAAAAACACGTCAGGAGAAACATCCGGCGTGTCAGCGATGGACAACTTCAAATCTGGATCGGTGTCAACGTGCTGAGAAGTTCTGCAGGTGCTCTACTCACATCGCTGGCCAGCTTCTCGTAGTCCTCCATCATTTGCTCGTTCTCCTGGTTGACGGCCAGAACTTTGCAGATACGATTTGCAGCGGTCTCAGCCTATCAGGGAACAGAGTGATGAGCGGCGCCCCCCGGTGGTAAAACAACACACTGTCACCATCGCTGTGCCCAAAGCTGAGTGAGAGCATTCACTGTGGCTACGTTTCAAAACACGATGCTGGACTTCAGAGTCACTTAAACTTAACTTAACTTAACAGTCTATTAGTTTTTCATTACCACATTATGATAAAAACAAATCAATCTAAGTTTGTGCGTACACACTCCACACACACAGGCAGTGAATTGGAATAAAACCAAACACATTAAGTGCAAAAACACAGCAGCTAATGGGACTGATATCAACATGCTCCAGCTGCCAACGGTTAGTTCAAAGTGCCAGAATCCATGTGTGTGTTTTAAAGCTTCATGCGTCTCAGGAGTCAGTCCACACGTCTAGTTACAGGTTCATGTAGAGCTGCCATCCGCCTCAGTGCGTCTGCCTAGGACATTACACTACTGTACCACTGGAAATAAAACACAGTACACACTCTCTAATTACACTCCATATGTTCTGTACAGCAAACACAGTTTTTGTTTGATCTTAACTTTTTGGGAGCATTTGTCATCTTCTGCCTTGAAATAGGTCATTGTTTAAATTAAACTTCACACCACAGACATAGAATCACATCATATAACACAAACATTTTGAATTGAAAAGTGTTAATAGCTGAAAAGAAACTGGAGACATCAACAAGTGTTTCCACCAAACAGGTCTGGTTTCCCCAAATCATCTTAATGTTGTTTTTAAACATTTCTCTGATTCCGATTTATGATCTTTATGTGAAGTGGAACCTAACCCACGATGAGATGTATCATCCAGGAGCAACATGATCCCACTGGAAACTCCCACTCTAGACGATTCAAGACTAAATTTACATCCAGACCCAAAAAGTTAATCTCTTTGTCGGAGGAAACACAGTTGATGTCGAAGAGTCTGAAACCGAAAGCACCGGAAAGCATTTCCCAGAATGCCTTTCATCATCCTAATCTGACTAATCATCCTTTCCCTGAGTTTATAAAATTACACTGAAGAGCATTTTTGACCATAAACGTGATTTCAAATAATCTGAGCTATTCTCTGCTTGGATGAAATGATGAGAAGTAAAAAAAAGCAGCTAAAAAAAAGGATTAAAACTCTTTCTATAAGGAGTTTCTGAAGTGACCCCTCACTGTTATGCACTATTTATCTATATATATAAACATAGAACTAATGGGAACCTTGATGTTTCTTTACAGGAGAGTTTGTGGTTATGCAGATTTTGCTGCAGAGACGTGTTAGTGTGAGTCTGAAGCGTGAGGCGCTCACCTTCTGGGCACCAGAGAAGGCATGATAGAAGCAGGAGACATAGGTCATAATGGCCTTCTCATCTGGCCTCAGCGTGCCCACGATGTCTACACATCACCCAGCAGGAGAGAGAGAGACACACAGAGAGAGAGAGAGAGAGAGAATGAAGCCAAAGCTACCCAGAGCTACAGGGTCTCGACTCCCACAGGAGGTGAGGGCGGAAGGAGAGAGAGCGGCTCCCTCTTTAAATCCAAGTTCTCCCTGTAACTCGCCCCAACAACCTCCGGCACACTGATGCTGAAGGGGGGGGCGTGATGGGGGGGGGGGAGGGAGTGGAGGGACACTGGGGCCACAGGGTCGAGGTCGGGACACAAACACATCAGCTCGTGAATCAGGCTCATTAAATCTGTGTCAGGGTGAATTCACTCAAACACTTTATTCAAACTCTGCATTTTCATTTGGTTCATCGAGCAGCGACAACGAGGGAAACACAAATCATATCTGGAACTCAAGATGCTCAAATGAACGAGATGAAAAACCAGCAGAGGCTGAATAAATGTTAATAATAATATGTTTGAGTGTTTGTGTGATGAAGGTCGATAAAGATTCAAGCTGGTAAAAGCAGTAAGTCTGCAGATCAAAGAGTTTCTACTTGTACAAAGGTTTTTTAAACACTTTCTCTGCAGCTTCTGATTTAATGTAGAAATGATGAGTACAAGTTGTAGAAAACACACACGCACACACACACACACTCACACATAAAGATAAATCACAAAAATGATTTATCTTTATGTTCCAGATCCTTTTATTTCACTCGAGTACTCTAAGATTAAGAAATTCCAACCTACTGAAGATTTACTGCTTTAACCAGACAACATTCTTACACACTGTTTGTGTGTGTGTGTTTGTGTCTACATGTGTGATTGTGTGTCCATGTGTGTTTGTGTCCCAACACATCCAGTGTCGTTGCTGAGGCCCAGGTCGTAGCAGCGCTGTGGAGAGAGAGAGCGAGCGAGCGAGAGAGAGAGAGCCGAGGGCGAGCGAGGCCATGCTGGACAGGAACGACACCTTGTTAGTATCAGAGGGTTAAAGGTCGAGGGTCAGGAGGGGGGGGGGGTACCTTCTGCGCTCCAGAGAAGGCATGGTAGAAACTGGACACATAAGTCATTATGGCTTTCTCATCTGGACGAGCAACGTTCACAATGTCTACAAGGGGAGGGGGGGGGGGCAGACAGTTATAAACACACATATACACACAGGCCAGATAGAGGACACGGGATCATACACAACAGACACACATGTAGAAACATACAGTCGTATTATACACACACTGACAAACAGACACAAGACACAAGCTCCTGTCGTCGCTGACATCCGATCAGGATCAAAGAGTTAGAACAAGTAGAAGAGGAAACACAAACAATCAACAACACTGGACACACAAGGGTCAGACCCACACATCACCTGAAGTGTAGATGGAACTAAATATCTTAGCTTTGGTGTTGAAAACTGGGATGTTTTACACTTAAATTCTGCAGGGAAGCACCTCAATCAAGCTTTTCATTTTTAAGAAGCAAAGGGTCAAAAGTTATGTCAGTAAATATCAGTGTCCGATAGTGGTGGGGGAAAAAAATCGATTCTGTTCAGGATCGCGATATTTTGCGCCCGCGATACTATCGATACTGTAGCACAGTAGTGTATTTTTTTTTTTTACAATTATATATGTAACAGCCCCTGGCTGGCAAAGCATGACAAGGAGAGTTTCAGAGTTTAAAAGATACCTAGTGTGTATGAGGAAAGGATGTTCTCCACTGCAGGAGATATAGTAACGGCCCAGAGGAACTTTAACATCTGAGCAGGTTGACCAACTCCTTTTTCTGAACAAAAATGCCAATATTCCCAAATGAATTTAACATTCATCCAACTCGACTGGACTCTAGTAGTACACATTTGTTTATTTTTCTCAATTTGATTGAAGCTCTAGGTTACTCTTATTTATATGATTATTCTTAGGTTTATGTTACTCTATTATGTCTGCTTTATGTGACTGTATTGTATTTAAATAATTGTAAGTTATGGGCTGGGAGCTCAGCGTTCATGTGAGAGGTCTCCTATTCAGAAAATAATTACAAAGGTCCTGTGTCCTGAGTGTTCAAGGACAAAGTTTTTGCACTTCAGTTAATGTGTAGAAGACAATGTTGTTCACAGAATTAAATGTGACATTTGAAGTGAGTTGAGCAGTCTTATTTTCCTCATTTTTTGTAATGCCTTTGAATAATATGGGGGACATGAATCGCAATATATCGCAGAATCGAGTCGCAATACTTGCAGTATCGCAACATATTGCAGAATCGAATCGCAATACTATTGAATCGTCACATTTTTGCCAATTCCCACCCCTAGTGTCCGATCATCTGAAGTAAATATCAGCCGCCGTGCTTGTATGGGTCAGACCCACACACACAACACACGCACAGCACACACAACACACACAGACAAAGACACAGGAACGTAACAATCCAGATCTTCAGAGGAGACAGAGGAGTTAAAGTGAAATGAAGCGACCGAGGCTCCATCTTCTCTTCTGCTGCAGCAGCTCATGAACAGGATCAGCAGCTACATGCACATCAACACACTGACTGATGGAAGTGACAGCGCAATGAAACTAACATCAGGAGAATCATTGTGAATCTGAGGCAGATATAACATAATTTCTACGAACAGGATTTTATGCAGTTTCAGTTATTCATACCACGACATACGGATTTTAATGGATTTTCTGTTTTTAGCAAACTATATGTGAATCACAGCTGTTTGAGTTGTGACGATAGTTAAATGAGAATAACACAGGAGTTGTACTTTATATGAAACCGTCTCCTTCTTGTGTGCATGTAAATACAGCCAGTAGCTGATAAATAACAGTTTTCATACAGTTAAGTGTAAAATAATAGGGCTGCACAATAAATCTAAACATTATCATAAGCACATTAGGACCAAGTGCGATAAATTAAAGTTTTATACAGAGAAGAATCAGGTTCTCCAAACAAAAGGGAACACGTTGTTTCTTGATTTGATCTTAAAATGAATTTCAACTAAAATTGGGAAATCTTGATCACAATATCTGTCACAATATTCTCAATCAGTTTCACAGTTTCACTCAAACGTACCTTCTGCGTCCAACATCTTAGGAATGTCCAGGTGCTTCTCAGCCACTTCGAAGGCGTTGTTCAGATTGGTGACTGGGTCGTCCTGAACAACCAATCACAGCGTCAGAGGAATGTTAACGTGCTTATTAACTAATGATTAGCACTAGTGTAAGTCATGACTCATGTGTGTGTCTGTGTGTGTGTGCGCGTGCGAACCTTCCTGAGGCTGTCGTAGTCGATGAGGTCGGGTCTGTGTCTGTGGATCAGAGCGTTGAAGGCGAGACCGTCCTTCCAGCTGAGAGACAAAGAACAGATGAGCTGAGCGTCTCTGGTTCTGATGCAAGTCATTTCAGAAATACTCTCCATCCACACTAACACGTGAAAACACTTCTAACCAGGGAGCAGATCATCTTCTCTGCAGACGGTTGCCTAGTTACAGAAAATACTGTGAGCGAGCAACAGCAGTGGTGAAGAGAAGAGCGACGACAAAGTAACAGGAAGTGTTAGCGACACTCTGCGTTCACTGCTGGTCGTCGAGTCGTGACTGATAAGAGCCAATCAGGAGGAGGACGTGTGCGTCTGCAGAAAACACGTGCAAACACTTTAAATGTGGCGTTTACTTTAATCCTGAACCTTGCCAGAGCAACGTCTGAGAAAATGTTGATAATTAAAAAGTATTTGCGTATACCTTCGACCATTGTGTGTGTTGTATAAAATACTGGACATGTATCACACAATTATCTGTCACAGTATAAAACATATTTGAACAGATTCTAAAATTCTTCCTTTTAAATATCTTATTGGTTTTCATTTTGAAACACACGGTACATGTGGTGTCCGACAGGGGCCCTCGTACAACCTGACATGTCCCAGCTGGTCCAACAGGGGGCGACCTTTCTCCAGAATTACAGTCGTTTACCTCAGGTGCATTCAACATGTCTGAGATTTCATTCAGCAGCACCTGAACATGTCATTTCACACAAAGTCCCAAATGTATGAACTCACACACACAGTTATGACTGAGAGTCTTTGAGTTTTACAGACCACAGCATCAGAATCTGTTTTTAACATATTCTATAGAAGCCAGATGAGATATCGTTGCTCTAAATTCCAGATAGCCAACTTAATCAGAGTTTCTCTCCCATGAGAAATTCGCAGTAGACAATCGCCAGCTTTCAACCATGAATAACCCTCATGACCCTTAAGAGAAGAGAGTGTGTTACCTCATGTGGAAGTTCTGCACGTTGACATTCTTGTAGGGAGCGGTCTTCCTCTGGCACCACAGGAGAAGACCCTCCTTCGCAGAGGTCTCTGTGAGGAGGACGGAGAGGAAGCATGGCAGAAGGTCAGGAGGAGGAAGTGAGGAGCAAAGGTCATCGCTGCGTTAGTCTGGAGAAACGTCTCCTCGGGCGTTTGAATTGTTTGATTCCATAAACAGCATCAGAGAAAAACTGCAGTTACAACTGTGCTAAATATAAACTGCTGTTGATGTTGTTGTCGTTTACTACAGAAAAATATCATTCGCTGAAGAAATGAGTCAGTGTAGTGGCCCACGCCCACCAGAGTTAATGTAATACAGACGGATTTAATTAGACTCACTGCAGATTAAACTGTGTCATGATTCATCCACACAAAATAAACAGACTAGAAACATTCTGGAAACTGGAGAAGTGCAAACACCAGTTACTGTTCGGGGATTTCTGACGATCTGTGGGTGACTTGATTGAGGATTAGAATCCATTCATTATTTGAAATCAACACCGTGGATATTATTTGATGTTGAATTTAATTAGACTGCATTTTTTCATTGCATAATAAGATGATGATGATAATAATGAAAGCCAAATTAAATCGATGCACTCACATCAGTCATAATAGCAATAGGATCATAACACATCGAATCATGACACTGTATTTTTACAAAATCAAATCTTAAGTAAATGTTTCGTGCTGATTTGGTCTCATGAGAAACATGGAACTGAAATTTCATGTTGAACTGTTCGGATGAACTCGGACTCTCATTTCTCCTTTAATAAAGATCAGAAGGAAATTGTTCTCACAATGTTTTAAGTTTCTTTTTCAGCCCCACATGTGTCTAAACAGTAATATGAAAAAATAACAGCATTACGAGTTAAGTGTGATTTCCAAAAATATATTTTAAAACTGGTCAAATGTAATGTTATTATTAAATGTCATTGAGAAGTGTGAATGTGTATGTGAGTGTCTCTCTCTCTAGCCTTGTTACTTCCACTCTATTTCCCACAATGCATCCACAATGTGTGAGTAAACACCAAAGACTCCGTCAGCTAATTAATCCTGAACCTGGTTTCCAGTGGAGCTGCAGCTGTGCCCTTCAGCAAGGCACTGCGTTAATGCAACATGAAACATCTGGACGCTTTACCTTCCACAGAGATGTCCTGGATGGCGAAGCGGAGGATGATGGTCCAGATCATTCCCAGGGTCATCTTCGCATTTCCATCAACAATTTCTGCACAAAAAAAACAAAAGGAATTCTCTTCAGCTCTGTGGAACACGCAGCTTGTGTGTCACTGCTGTTTTACAGTCGTACATCTGCTCTTTCAATTAATAACGCCAGCACACCCACACAGGAGCAATTCAAGTCCCAAAGCAGCTGAATCTCAAGGATTTTCTGGTAAAGTGAAGCTTCAATAACGATTTCTCACATTGATTAAATAAATACATAAAAATCCTGAGCTTTACTTGATCATAACTACACGAGAAACATATTTAACTTCCATAATTTCCATTCAATATTTTTCTGTGTTCTATGAATCAACTTTATGCTCTGTGAAGGTAAAAATCAACATTTTCAAAACCATAAATATCAAACTCCGGGCTCGATCCACAGATATCTGTCAGGTTGGTAGACTAACAGGAAGTCATGTTGGACAGGAAGTCATGTGACTTGGTCAGCTTCCACTCATAGCTCAAACACACTAACTGTGTTTCACCTGCTTCATCTTCCAGTTCATCAGTTACACTCTCGCTGTCACCAGGGACTCATCGTTTTCATTCAATCAAAGATTACTTGAAGCTAAATATATTTTTCATCTCTCATTCACAAAAATAATGGATTCGAAACCTACCACCAAGTCTGAAAACTGAAAAACTCAAAATTTCTCTTTTGGCACATGGACCCTCTTCCCTTAATCCTGGGTTACACCAGTCAGGATACTATTGTGGATGCCAACGCTGCCAGACTGTATAATATCCTCACATATGCAGCAAGGAAGAATATCTTTTTGTCTTGGATAAGCGACAAACCCCCCACTAAATCGAACTGGCACAAGATAATTATGGAATGTTTTCCCCTTGAATACCTGACCTGTCTGCTTCACTCTTCAAAGCGACAGTTTATGAACATTTGGACTCCATATCTTCACTTTTCCAGCTCTACAGTGGCTTCAGTGCTCTCGAATGTTGTCCTCGGCTAGCCTTATCCCTTTATCTTTATCTTGTTGTCATTGCACTGATTGGGTGATTGTGAGTTGCAAGTATGTATAGACTGTCTAGACCAATGTTGTACTGAGTGTTGTTTTATTGTTGTTGTGTCAATATATAAAAAGCACAATAAACATATTTGTAAAAAAAAAAAAAAAATCTCTTTTGGTCTAAACTTATAAACAAGTATATTATAGGAAGGGTGAAGGTGGATGAATGAGATGTTAATAACCACGGGTAGATGTTGGAACATTTGAGTGTTTCAACATATCTGCAGTTCATTACATTTTAGCACATCTAGGTTTGGTGCAGTGTGAATCTATGTCAGGGTCCTTGATATACGAGTGTGTGAACGCATGAATGCACGACTGCATATTTACCCTCTGCTCCGATTGACACCAATTTCACTCCCTTTCTGGAGATGAAGTCAAGGGCTTTGTTCACATTGTTGATCTTGTGGACCCTCATCTTTCCTCGCTCAGGCTTGGGTAACCGCTCGCCTGTGGACACACACACATGCACAGACACACACACATGCACAGACACACACACGAGGGAACAGACAAAAAGTGAGTGCGTTAGCTCCTGCGTTGTTTCCACAGGCTCAGCAGAACGTCCGTCAGTCAGCAGCGACTTTAGACAGCAGAAAAAAACTGAAGTGACTGTGAAAAAGGCAGCTGGTTGCACATCCAGATTTTATTATGGGATGACAGCAGCTCGAATTATTATCTACTGAGCCGACGGGAGCAGCTCTTCTGCTGCAACCTCCAAATAAACATGAGAAACCTGGAGAGGAACTCGAGTGACAGATCCAGAGCAGGGTGTGTTTTCAAACTCGGGCTGGAAACAGAGTGACCACACCCTGGAGGAGGCAGTGATGTTGTTCATCTTTAACATATGAAGACATTTCTCAGTCTGACTAATGAATGAGTGAGTGAGTATGTGTGTGTGTGTGTTTGTGTGTGTGTGTGGTGGGCTGGACAGTTTTCCATTTGCGGTCTCTGGTCTGAAACAACCATTAATCAAACATCATCACAGACGTTTCAGTTTAATTGAAAACGCTGCTGACTTTGAGGTTGTACCGATGCGTTACCTGCGATGACCTCCAGCAGCAGCATGAGTTTGAGCCCATCCCTGAAGTCCTCCTCGATGTTCTCGATCTGCGTGCCGGACTTCCGTAGGTGGGAGTTGCACCACGCCGTGAATGTCTGCGCAGGAGAAACAAACCAGACACAAACGGTGAGTATTCAGAGCCAGAGGCGGAATGTTTTCACAGCTTTTTTTATGATAATAAACCACTTTGAGTTGAGAATCAAAGAAAATTAAATTCAATGGGCAGGAAGGGAGGCCAGGGAGGTGCTTTGATAAGACAGGAAGTAGCAAGAGAAAAGGGGGAGGAGACAGAAGTTATAACACAATAGCAACACGTAAGAACTATTATAGCAAAGTGCAAGTTAACCATTAAATACGAACATAGTGAACACACCTATACGTAATATAAATAATAATAAATAAATCCAGCCTTTGTGGAATCTCGGGACTCGTTCCCACACAGAAAAAAGAGAAAATAGTCCCTGTCACATCAGACACTACCCGAGCGTAACCCACACTGACATAAAGAGCCACGGGTTGAGAAACGCTGCCATTAATCCTGTAAAACCCAACCGAAAGATCTCGGCCATGATTTGAAAACCAGAGGGGAATCAAACCGACAAACATCTGTGACACATGTAATTAAATATCAGAATGGTGCAGCAGATCGCAAACACAAGACATCTGGGAAAAGACACACACCAGCACAAAGTCACGCACATCAATGGCTGGTTGGAATCCCGTTTTTTTTATGCTTCTGGTTTGCCAACATTCTTCACAAATGTGTTTTGAATCATTTTATTTTGAAGGAGCTGGTGGCACTGAGGTAGGCACGAGACTGCAGGGAGGCGGGGCCACTCTCCGGAGAGGAGCTCGCTTTATGGCACATCATCCGTTAGAGTGTCAGAAACACTTACTGCCATTTTTATGACTTGTTAGATCATTTAAGGGAAATGTGTAAAAATGCAGAGTGACGAAAAAGACATGTTCAAGTCTCCACTGAAGCCACCATCGCTGATTATCAACATAAACAGATTAAATAACGTGTGTCGTCTCGTAAGCTTTTGAAATATTAACATAAACTACAGGGATAAATCTTGTGGTTTTCAATTCACAAACATAATTTACAGCTGAAGAGTGAGACGAGCTCTGAGAGGCAGCGTCCATCACGTGAAGGAGGGAAGAGGAAACAGGAAGTAGGGAAGAGGAAACAGGAAGGAGAGGGAGAGGAAACGAGGTCATTTCCCACAAAGAAGACAAAACTGACTCATTTTATCTGGTTTGAACAGATTTCCAACAACACCAAGGAAACGACCTATTGTCTCTTGTTTCAAACATCATTTAAATGTATTTTAATTAGGGCTGGGCAAGTTAACTCGTTTTAATCGAGTTAACTCAAGTGATGAGTTAACTCGATTGTTTATCCGCTAATTATTTTCTTTTTTCCTGTTCTGCAGCAGTCAGCAACAGACTTTCACAAAATAAAAGCCTGACTTTCACAATAAAACAATAAATAATCAAACCTGAGTTAATGCGAGATAAAATAATTAATCGAGTTAACTCATCACTTGAGTTAACTCGATTAAAACGAGTTAACTTGCCCAGCCCTAATTTTAATGTTTACCAATGTCCCAGATAATAATTCATGGATTGTTATGAAGAAAACCCTCACTGACTGGATTAACTACAGATAATGAAAACAGTGGTTCAAATTAAGTCCTTCACATTCAAGTTTTTGTGAAATGTTCCTGGTGTTTTACATTTTTTGGGAATATCTCAAATCATGTGAAACAAAAACGACTTGTTTATGAGTCATGTGAACACAAATGAGCAAAAATGTTAAGAGTCAATTGCAATTTGGTGCAGCTTGATTGAACGTGAGGGACCGCTGGGCCCGGGTGGAGACAGGAGTTCTACTGAGGGACATTGAAGATTATTCTACGATAATTATCTCACAGGAACGCGGAACATGTTCTTCTTTCATGAGAACCTTTGGACTCAGTCTCATGTTCGTCATAAACTCAATATGTTTGTCACCGGAAATCATAGACAAGCTGATAATGTGTTGGAGGTGAAGTGGAACAGGATGAACTGTGCGGTACAGTGAGTGGAAACTGAGACTCACAACGGCCACACAACTGCTTGTGTGTTGGGTCCAGACTGGATACAACAACTCTGAGTGAGAGATCACTAATGAGAGTTAAAGATGTGAAGCAGGATCAATCAACCTCACACCTCCTCCTCTTCCTCCACCTCCTCCTCTTCCTCCCTCTCTCTCCTGGGCGGTGCGTTCAGGAACATTACGACTGGGTGCAACTCGCTGCCCGGCCCCCCTCTCCCCCCCCCCCACCACGGCTGCCGGCACAAAGCGCCCATTGAGCCCCGTGGATAATAGCACCCTTCACTCTCCCTCGGCCCGTTCTCCCTCACTCTGTGACCCCCCCCCCCCCCCTCGACCGATACCCACCCCCCAACTCGCCCCCGACACACACAATCCCAGAGCGGGTGAGATACATTTCACATAAACAAACAGACATTCAAAGTTACGGGGGCAGAATGGGGGGGGCGGGGGGGTGGAAAGACAATGCCTCCTCGTCCTCCTCCCTCACGGAGCCATGGACAATGCAACAGGAAGTGGCAGAGCGGAGACAGGAAGTTGCAGCTCAGTTTAGCAGCGGGCGGAGTGAAGACGCATTCATCAGTGTCACGGATTCAAACGCTGATCAGTGGAGCCAAGACCTCCAGACTGTGACCATCAACAACACGATTATAGATCTAAAGGTCGTTTAATTCAGGCTAAAATACTTTTCAACACTTGAATCAAACTTTAAAACCAACCAGACAGTTTCCTGATAGATAAAATGATATGGAGGCGTTGTGGCCATCTCTCAAATGAACTATAGGTTGTAATATATCTATAAAGATTACAAGAGCAAATCTTCCTTTTTTCCTATACCATTAATCTGCATTTTCTCCAAAATATTGAAATTTAAAACCATCAAGGACGACAGATATGAAGGATTATCACCGTCCCAGGATTACTTTTACTTCCTGAAACTGAAGATAAGTGAAGGAGACGACTAGAGAATAACCCTCGAAACACAGATATCTCTCAGGAAGAGCTGATTTTAAAGTGAGCATGAAGAAGCGTTAACGCAATTAAGACCTAAGTTCAGATTATTAAATTTAAGACATCTTAATAAGATCCCCTGGAAACAATCCTTTAAACTTTTTGCAACTTTTTAAAATATTTCTGGGGTTTTAATTCACTTCACACAGATTCTTAATCACTGCCTAAGAGGATATAACTTGTTATTATACATTTCTTATTTTTGTCAGTGTAGATTCCCGTTTGGCTTCAGAACTGTGAGCACAGCCTGGGGAGCAGAGTGGGGAGCAGTGAAGGGTTCTGCTCGGTGGGAATCGTTAAGTGTAGGAATGTGAGACAGTGACACTGGGAGTGGTGAGCCTGGCGACAGCAGCAGGTTGAGACCTGCAGAGACTCGGAGATCTCAGAGTTCTGTGCAACACAACATGCTTCAAGGTGCAGTGAGAGCCGCTGGAGAGTCGGTCTGTAGCAACACGGAAGAAGAAAGAGAAAACCTTTGCTCTTTTGGAATCTGTCGGGTTTGGTTTTGTGTATCAAGGAAACGTAGCAGGCACCAGGCGGCCTGGTGTCATTCAGGGACAAGGTGTGGTGCTCAGGTAGAGAGGGAACCAGGAAACGTTTGTCTGTCATCACACTGTGTTTCTTTACCTTCATACAAACACAACTGATCTTCAAACATGTTGATTGAAGAGTTGATTTAGTGTCTGTTGACTTCAGGTGCAACATGGGACATCAACTCTTCACATGCAACACAGGTTGAGCTTCTTAATTCTCTACAAGGGAAATGTGTCTCAATTTAAGTCTATTAAACGTGTTAGCACAAGCAACATTTTAAAAAACAAAGCTCCTCCAACTCATTCCCTCTTATACAACTTGGGTTAAAATATATATCTATATGTGGGTGTGTGACGTACGCATGCAGAGATCCTTATTCATTCTAATGAAAGTGTGAGCTGAGGTACTTGGAGCTGTCTGTCTGTGATTGGATCACCAAAGATACTTGTTGATTCCAGCTCTGAACAGGGCCATAGTTTACAGTCTGTATTTAATTATCCTTTAGTTGAAGCATTCATGATTATAGCTGAGTTGCACCTTTAATTCTGAAGTAATTCCTCTCGGTGAATTGGCCATAATTAAAAGTGGTCCCTCTAATCAGGACTTAGAGAGAGCTCTGCTGGTTAAACCCTGTTAAACGTGTGCTGCTGCTGCTCTGTGTTGACCACAAGGATCAGACGAGAGGATTTCTGATCTGAGCCGAGGACGAAGATAACGAGCTAAACGCTGGTGAGGCACAGAGGAGAGAGAAGCTGGATCTGAGCGTTAAGAAGGTTTAAGTCGTGAAGCCTGTGCTCTCATCCTCTTGTGTGTATAAAATAACACGTGTAGCCACAGTGAAGAACATCCTCTGTTATTACTGCTACATGCATCAACAAGGACGGCACTTTGACCTCAGGCCCGACACACTTCAACCTATAAACGTGTATAAAAGCCTATTTTTATCAATTTACATGTTAATATTTGATGAAAAGGAGAAACTATACACTGATCTCTGGTGAAGGTTCAGGTCGGGTCGTCAGAGTGTAGAAATCTTTGTTGTGAGTTTCCTGGGAGAACGTCTGGAAGTGGTTATGGCCTCAGTCATATTTCATCACCGACGCAAACACTGACAGCTGCAGACACCACAGACACACAGTGTTCTGTGCTATACTCTGATGGACGACATGTTCCATACAGATGCCTATAGATTCATGCGAGAGGAAGAAGAAGAGCGGCTTTGTCTGCTGTTGTCTTTGTATTCTTTTAATTATAGAAGTGTAGAGATGAGGGCAACTGGCCGAGCTCCAAACATTCTCTATTCAGATTCACTGTCCATTTCTGTCTTTCAGCTCCAGCTCAGTTGGTACCAGTGTCCGCACAGACACAACAAATTGGTGTGTACACGGACCGTGGACCTTCTCAGATCCTCTTGGTTGTCAAACGTTTCTCCTTCTGTGGCAGACACACAACAGTGTGCTCACTGCTTCACTGCTCAAGTGTGTGGAAACGAGAGGAAGCCTAATGGGGTCCATGGGGTCAGATGTGTGATCTGTTTTTCACACACACACTAACACATTCTCAGTGTAACCTCAACAGCCTTTCATCTCTGAACCCTAACTGGACCCACAGGGTCAAAGGTCATGGGTCAGATAGATAAATACAAAAAGTAGTAGGAAAACACACAATTATATAAGCATGCATGCAAGATAAACACACACACACACAAACAGAGAGGACACAAAGTTACATAAACGTTGCTCATCAGGAACCTTTTCTCTCTGTCGCACACGACCACTCCCTGGACAGGAACGTGCTCGAGCGTCATGCATCAACGTGCACAACACGCACCTTGATTGTATATGCGTGTAAACCTAAATGTACACACACACACACACACACACACACACACACACACACACTCATGCACAGACAACGATGTCTTTCTGCACCTGAAGGAATGAGCCAGGTTGAACACAGTGTAACTGCTCAGCTGCCTTGCATTCTCTGCCTGACATGGGCAGGGTTGGTGCGTGTGTGTGCGATTTGTCGATCCCACCCACACACACACCCTCTTCTCTTGCTAACGCCGATGAGCTCACTCTTGAAGCAACTCTACACACTGACAAGTCTGTTGTTTCTGTGGCAGTCACTTCGTTCTGCATCTCACACACACACACACACACAAACCCCTCACAACTATTCACACAATACAACACACCAAGAACATTTAACATTTGTTTTGTGCACAAACAACACTTCATGCCAAACCATGAGCTGCCTGTACTTTTTAAACAAGTTCTCATCAAACGTTTAAAAGTAGAGACCAACAAATGTGGATTTTTGATTGCCAATGCAGATTACTGATATTACTAAGTAAAAATTGACATTCGGTTCATAAAACCTCACTTTCCAACCCTAATAATAAATAAATCACACGGTCTACATGTAACCCTGCCTCTCCAGATGCTGTGAACAGGACGAGCAGGCGTTTCCTCGGGCAGGTCGAGACTTGCCACAAGCTGAACTCACACAGGTGGAGCAGGCGGCGCTGGGCTCCGGACCAACACATGCAATTAAGTGCTACGTGCAGAGTCTGTGACGTGATGAAGCATGCTGCTGATCCATGATCGTGGCTGTGCTCCTGCTGAGAGTCTGCATTGTTTAAAAGGGCATCAATAACCTGGGAAATTTTAAAATATTACAGAAAAAAGGCAAAACGAAAGAGACAAAGATATTTGGGGAGTTTAGGAAGTGAGTCTATAGAGCCTGACTGATATGGAGGATATGGAGGATAAATGCTGCCAGCAGTATTCTGTGAACAGCTCATATCGGCGAGTTCTTATCTTTTTTTCTTTCTCAGTAAAATGGCTGAGCAATACATGTTAATCCCTTTTGGTTCACTGGCTCAGCAGAACATCCAGCAGCGATATAAATATTGCCATTGGTGTGAATGTGAAGCAGACTAAAGCGTCAGAGAATGAAAACCCAAATGGACTGGAGCAGAATTACATTTCTAGTAAAAGCAGTTATATGTGGACGCTGCTGGCAGGAGGAACAACCTCAAGGGACTTGGACAAAGTCTAAATACTGAACTGGACCAGCTGTACTGAGCCCAAACCGAGCTGGTCTGGCCACATGAAGAAAGCACAGTAACTAGTCTGCTATAACACAAGGCCTCCTATTCTTAGAGCCTCTTCAATTAACAATCGGCGGTGGTGTGCGACACAGTAGCACCGCTGGTTATTGTCACACACGTCCTCATCAGATGCTCCACGCCACAGGTTGGTTTTCCTTTCTTCACACACAAGCTGCTTTCAGACTAGCACTGAAATCTGGATAATCTCTTGACATTCTCCGGAGAGGCTGTCTGTGAGAACGTGAAAGTCTGAGTGAGAGGCTCTGAACATTAAAAAGAGTTTTTCCTACCAGTCCCCTGGTAAAAAACTCCAGATAATGTCGGAGAAAAACTCCAGACCCCATTGTCTGGACGTTCTCTGGTTCATGTGTGAAAAAGGATATGAAGGTATACAGTTCCTGCCTGTACATATTGGATGAATAACCTTGAGCGTTATCCATTTACCTCAGGCATGTAACTAAGTCCCTAACAATTTAAACATTAAAATGGAGTCCCAACGCGACTTTATTAACTCAAGTCAAGAGTCAAAAAACACGCAGACTAACATTATGACAACTCCTTTTAATAACCAACGTGAATTTGGAGCCACAATGAAAACACACACAATCACAAAGCCTTCTAGATTCCACTGCAGCGGTGTAACTGAATATGCAGCCTGCTACTGTGGAGCTGTGGAGCCGGAATCTAACACCGTCCCTCAGGGGCCACCGGGGACCTGAGAGGGTTCATGGCACAGGAGTGCATGTGTGTGTGTGTGCTTGACAACTGAGAGACTGGGGGGGGGAAGACCCAGTGTCCGGGTTCAGTCAGTGAACAGCTGTTCTCCCAAACAAAATATAATCAGACACACGGAACCGGCAGCATCTCTAAAATGATTCATGATTAGGGCTGCAACTAACGACTATTCTGATAGTCGATTAGTCACCGATTATTGAAACGATTAATCGACTAATCTGATTATGAATGACACAAATTCTCAATTGCTATTATTTAGCAAGCAGCTTTTAAATTTAGCTTGAGGTTGTTCAAGGCATGTGATGGCTGAAAATAAAGGCAATAAAGATTGATACTTCATTAACAAAAATGTCTTTTAATAAACTCTGCTGCATATAAGGGTACTGTTGACACAAAAGCAAAGAAAAATCAAGTTTTTGTCCATTTAAAACCAAGGACAGGCAAAGTGCTAATAAAAAATATGAATTTAAATTTAAGTTTCCCTTTTTACTGTGAACCAAGAACAGGCCAAGTGCTGGTACTAAAAATAAATTAAAATTCAAGTATCCATTTTTCGTGTTAACAAAAAAGGACAGGGAAAATAACATTAATAAAAACATCAACAAACGAAACTACAGTCTTCTTCAGACTAAATCATTTTGATTAAAACAAGACGTTTGTCAGGCAATAGGATAACATAACTCTTTTAAACTCGTTAATAAAAAGTTTAAACCATATTTTTGTAATGGATTCTAGAATCCTGCGCACAGGTATATACGTTTATAACATCTGACAGAGGCGAGAGAAACACGCGCTATGACGTAACCAACGAATCATCGACTAGTAAATTCGTCGGCGACTATTTTGGTCATCGATTTTTGTCGACGACGTCGACTAATCGTTGCACCCCTATTCATGATAAAGATTCGCTGGTTTGCCGAGTCGAGGTCGAGTGTCGAGGTTCTAAAGACAGAAGAGAAGCTGGTGAAGACGTTCATGTCCAACACTGGTGGTGCTAGAGGACGGCTGATCATGAGCAAAGACGACGGTGAGGAGGAGGAGATGGAGGAGAGGAAAGAAGGAGCAGAGACTGTTCTGGTCTCATTATCCTCTCAAGTCTGGACATGTGATCATTAACACATGTGCATGCACACGCACACACACACAGGGCGCCTCCCTCTGGCTTCTTGTGCTGACAGGTAGTCAGGTCAGTGCTGCAGCTGTAATATGGAGACGAGCTCTCACCGCCGTGCACACGCAGCTCCCACAGGGGGCTCACACAACATGTAATTGCTGTGTACTTGCTGGCTGGCCTAATGCCCCTCAGATATAACATTATGTGAGTCAACAGCTTAACACAGACAGTTCTCAACGAGGTCCACAGACCACGTCCAGCTGGACC
Source organism: Limanda limanda (assembly GCF_963576545.1). Lineage (NCBI taxonomy): Eukaryota > Metazoa > Chordata > Actinopteri > Pleuronectiformes > Pleuronectidae > Limanda > Limanda limanda. The sequence continues at coordinate 28,232,066 of NC_083641.1, read as the reverse complement.
CCCGACTCCCAGGAGCCTGAAGATACTGGAGCAGCGAACAGAAACAGAGGAAGAGGAGGATTCAGGAGAGGAGGACAGGAGGGGAGGGAATGTGAGAGGGGGTCTGATCAAGAGAAGGAAGAGGAGAGAGCCTGACCAGTTTATCTGTCGGCTCATTAAATGACAAACGTATCAGTATCGGCGAAGCTTCGTAAATAAACCAATGATGGGAAATGCAAAAGAGCTCTGAAGAAATATATTTACCAAAGCAACAAACTAACTACTCACTTCTCAATCTGACTCTCTGCAGCCGTGGAGGAGAGTAAGTGATGAACGTGGGATAAGAGGTTTAAAAAATGTGTTTGGGAAGATGAAAGATGGAAGCTCGTGAAGAGGAGGGATGTTTATGCCTGAGTGCAGCAGGAAATGATTAATATGAAACTGAAACGGGACAAACGCTTTAAAGACGAGTGGAAAACAGGTTGTGAAGTTTGCTCCATTACAAGAAAATACTGAGGATGGAACCAGAAGATGACCGAGTTCGACACAGGAGAGGAAATGAGAAGTCTGTGTGTGTGTCTGTGTGTGGGGGGGTACACATTACTGTATCCACCACAGAGGAACACACACATCACACACATCACACACACAGGCTGCATCTCACTGACACAACAGGAAAAAACCGTTGCCTCCACTTTCACACATTTCACTGACTTCTGCAGATTTGAAAGAAAGATCAACCAATCAGCAGCAGCCACTTAATGAGGACATGTAGAGGTGGAGAGAGAAGATAGGAAATAAGAGAGGGAGGGAGGGAGGAGGGGGAGGAGAAAGGGAGGGAGGGAGGGAGGGAGTAAAGTGTCAAGCGATGTGGTTATTTGTTGATTTATTTATGCCTCTTCCTGTCTTTGTTCCTCAAAGAGTTCAACCCAGAGTCGGGTGTCAGCGCCACTGACCGAGACCTCCTTCTGTGTGTGTGTGTGTGTGTGTGTGTGTGTGTGTGTGTGTGTGTGTGTGTGTGAGTCCATTCCAGACTATTTTAGGATAAGCATGGTCCTATTATAAAAATGAAGGATGCAGTTATACACACTGACTGGATATTACAGTAACACATATTTCCATGTGCCTCTAGAATGCTATTTAAAATAATGATAACTTCTCAGACTTGTAGTTTTGAAGTTCTCACTCAAAAGACAAACTTGAGTCAAACTCTTCAGAACAAAGTGAAAGGCAACATTCAGAACAATCCGATATAACTGTCACATCTCTCTCTTGTTTCTGGTTTATTATTGTGATGATATAATGAAGCTCCGCCTCGTTGATAGAAGTAAAAAATACTGTGGGAATTCAAACCATCCAGGTTTTTTCTACTTTGGCGTGAAGTCATTTGGCTCATAAATCATTTGAAAAAACTCCACTCCCACATCTGCACTGGTCCGTCCAACATGAGAACAGATATGCCAACCTGTTTTATGGCCTTTAACCCACTGTGTTTGCATATTTCTACATTATATGAGGCCATGTCTTCCTGTGTGTCAATAAAAACGGGTGCAGACTTTAGGGCACGTTGCTTCATTCCACATCCCAGCACCAGTGTTGTGTAACTGCGCGTTGACACTGTGCAACACACACAGGCCCCATGTGACTGTTCTTATCCACTGCTTTTAGACGTCAGGCTTTTAGTCCACACATTAGTCCATGACGGAGCAGGACTGATATCACTATATTGCTCTGAAGTTTGCTGAAATTACTGATATTGGAGTTGGTTCTGGTTTGTTTCACTGGCCTCTTCAGATAAAAAATAAAAAAGACAAGAGTTTCACCACAAGAAACTAAAGCCAGATCGGTGCATTTATGTTATGAATATGTTGCATTTGTTTTTTTCTGTATGTTTGTATTTATTTGAAGTTAGGTTTATGGTTAAACTGTAAAATATCAAGCCTCTACTACATTTCTTTGTCATACGGTTATGTTAACATCATTTTGTTTTCATTCATTAACTGATATACTGGCTACAGTATAGATAATGCATCCTGCCTTCATCATGTGTTGAAGACGGCTGATCAGAGAGTGTAGTCTGTAATGGCTGAGGGGGTTAATAGATTTAATGAGACCCCCAGACTCTTCATGGGATTGTGAAGAACAGATATCCTACACACAAATGTACCATTGTTTAATGACAATGGATTAAACAGAAGCAAAACAGATTTATTTGTATGCAAATGTCATGGATTACTTCTCTCCAGATGTGCGACTGCTGCCAAAGACAAATCAAATTGTTCACATTATTTTGTCTTATGTGAAAGATTCCTACATGAGTTGGAGAATAAATGTTTAATTTTCTTGTTTTTAAATACATGGAGCAGGAAGGAAGACAGGATGAGGTAAGAATGAGGAGGGAAAGATGGAATGAAAGAGAAGGAGGAAACGAGCGCCAACCCTGTCAAACACGACAGGGATGTCAGGAATGTCTGCTATGTTCTTCCTCCTTCGGACTCCCTCCCTTGTGCATCGTCACTCTCACGTCTCGTCTTCCTCATCTCAGCTCTTTCAGTGTCAGTGCTCATGAAGTCCAGAAAAAGAACGATTGTCTAAGTGCAGACTCGTAGAGCATCCTTCCTCAAATCTCTGTTCTGAGAAGAAGTTGTTTGGCAACTCAGTGTTCCTCAGGCATTTGGCCGAAGGACAGTGAAGTGGATCCTCCTCTACTAAAACAGTCGAAGTCAAGAGACTGAGACATCTGGTGAAAGTCAAGATTATTTCACATCGGAGGAAGTCGACCTCCTGGACGTCCTGAAGAGCGCTCCAAGTTTTTAACAGTGTTATTATCTAATGTAAAAATGTACAAGAATATTTTAATGGGTATTTCAACAGCAGAATCTCAATGTCAAAGCAGAGAGTGACGATCCACAAACATCCCATCGCTATAGAATACATGCAGACACTGAACTGGTACTGAAATACGTGCTGCCTGTTTTAACCTGGGCTGCATCAGTCCACACACAAAATGATTTTAAACAAATGTTGTTTAACCTGGAAACCAGAGCAAAACTGTGCTTTTTGAGACTGAGCGTGCCCCAGGTTAACTTTAAGATCTAATCTCCACCATCTTCCTCACTTTTCAGCCACACTGAAGCGATTTTATGGGTTAATGGGTAAAGTTTAAAAGCAGTTAAAGGGAAATGGTTAAGATCAAGTCAAACACCGAGTGAAGAGGGAAACCACAAGACAACAATCAGATTCACAGAAGAGGCTTAGTCGGCATTAGTGTCTCCCTCAGTTTGTGCGTCTGTTTCTCTCATATCACACCATCACTTATTTTTCTTGTCAGCCAATCAGCAGCCAACTAATCCACTTCCTGTCTTTAGAGGCGCAGCACAGGAAGCAGCGGGGGTGGAGGATGTCCATGTTAATTCTCCAGGAATGCAGTGAATACGTCCAACTGTACAAGATGTAAAACATTAACCCCTGAGCAAAGAGGTGAAAACTGGTAAAAAACCATTCATCTGAGGATTTACAGCTTCCTGTCCAACTCCTCATCACATCAACTACAGACAGTTTCTAAAGGCCTGAGACAACTCTCATGATGACTCAAACCACCGAGGTGACTCATTTAGATCGCTGACTGGGGTCTGCGGGAAATGTGCCGCTAACTGCTGAACGGCTGCAGAGGTGAGAAGTGACTGGCCTGTGTTCAAGTGTTTCTACTTTAACAAAGTAAAATGATTCACACCCGCAGTTTGTTTCCTCTAAACAGAGTCACAGTGGCCACGTTGACTTTATTAGAATTGTATTCAATTGTGTTCACGTTGCACATAAACAGCAACTCGGGTCGTTATTAATAGATCTTCGAACAGTTAATAAAAACTTGACGGTCAGGTAAAAGTGAGGTGGAAACTTTAGGGCTCAAATTAACAATTGTATTTCATCATTGATATGTTCTAGTGCTGAGCCTGTGGTAATACTGGTTGCAGCTTTTTGAAAAGGCAAGTGACCTGCAGTAATAGAGCCTTGGCAAGTTAAGACCTGCTGCTGGACGGAGTCCACAGAAACCTGATGTCACCGCTCAGGATCAACGCCTACAGTTAGTACAATAAAGCTGAGGAAAAAACACAACCCCGCCATGAAACCACAATTAGATCCAAATCAAGATCCATGAATTATTCCCTGGGAAATGCCCTTCAAACTTCCTGGATCCTCCCCTAAGTCCCGATAAGACCAAAAATGGAATGAGTCCTTTCTTGGCCCATGTCCTATCAAGTTTCATGGAAACCCGTTGCGTAGTCTTTGCGTAATCATGCCGACAAACCAGCTGACCAACAAATGGACACGGCCCAAATCATAACCTACTTGGCCGAGGTACAATACAATTTCCCAAAGCTGAAGATTCCACAAATGAATAACTGCTTCTCTTTCCTGCAGTTGTTCCGAATCACCGGACGCCACACACAGATACTGATTACTGCATCGTATTAATCACTTCACAAGAAAAACCTCTTGCTCATCAACGTAGAATGCAGCTAGTAAAAAAAATTAGTAAATGTGTAAAAGGACTAGGATGTAATCAGATTACGTGATAAACCTCGTCACCTTCTCTTACCGAAGAAGAGCCACACCTCAAGCACAAAGAATAAAAGGTGTGGTAGAGTCAATAGATGTTGCAATGATTGACACCATTTTACAATCTAGGGCCTAGGCCGACGCCCACGAGCAGCAGCTTTATGACTCAAACTGGCCGTTTCACAACCAGCACGCCGGTTTGGAAAGGTTCTCACCGTGTTGAGAAAAAACCGACACACATTGCCAAGCGTGACTTCAGCTTCCACAAACAAATTGACGCTTCAACTGCTTTGTTTAAAACGTGTCTGATACTTTGTGGTATCGGTTACCATTTCAGAAACGTGATTCCTCCCTGAAACGGAAGTAAAACTCAGAACTGAGTAAAAAATTGCAATGATTTTTTTTACATTTCTGCAATGTATGTTTCATATCCTGGCTCAGTAACTTATTAAAGCTTTTCTCAGTTCCCATATACATTAATCATTTCTCATCTAGGACTGGGTTCCACCACTGATTTCCCAATTGATTTGATTCCGAGTCACAAGGTCATGATTAGATTTTGGATTCGATTTAATGTCTGAATACACTGAAATATCTTTAATGCAACTGGTTCTGGTTGAGCGGCTCAACTTTATGAGCAGAAACTTTATGCAGCGATGACCTTGTGATCTTTACAGACATGTCGCTCCAAACCGGGTCGAGTTATCAAGAGTCAATAGAGAGAAGTTGAATTTAAAGTTAAACAAACAGCAGGTAAGACTCTGACTGTGTAACCCCTGTGTCTCCTTCAACCTTGTCCGAGTTAAACTTTGCTTTGCTGTGATGCAAATATGGTTCCATCAAGTTATTCATTATTCATATCTCCAGTTAGCCAGAACCACCAGTAGCTAGAGTGGTGTTACCCTTCTTTCAACAGCCTGACCTCCCATTACAAAACCAGGGCTCTGCAATCCCTGAACGAGCTGAGGCCATTATTATTACACCCCACTGCGTTGTGTGTGTGCGTGTGTGTGTCTCTGAGCGTGTGTGTCTGTGTGTGTGTGTGTGTTTTTACAGGCCCAATCAGGAGTTTGGCAGGCCTGATAGCAGTTGGCAGGGCGAGGCGTCAGCTGTTTGTTTCGGCCTTTTATTAAAACCGCTGGCTGAATCTTTCCAGAGCTCCAGGACAGGTCTGCGGTTCTGTTGTTGATCAGTTCAGGCAGCAGGAAACAGAATCGCTCCACCAGCTTCGTTAGAAAGCGTTCGGTTGTCTTGATGCCAAACTGACTCTGACGGCAGCTCCAACGTGGATCTTTAAGTTCAGGATGTGACAGGGACCTGGATCTACGCTGTGCAAAAGCATATTTCAATATTTTCAAGTAGATATAAAGCATGAAATCGCATTTTAAGATGGAATTAACATGACATGCAAAACAAAACGATCTGCGCTCTGGAAAAGCCCGCTTCTTCTGGTAACTTCATCTCCATAAATAAAATCTGCTCTTACTCAACCACTTGGACAATAATGTTTATGGGCCGTGTTTGGGCAGAATGTGTTTTGGACTTGAGCTTTAAGAGGCTGTGCAACTAAAAACGACCATTAACCTGCAAACTAACCTCATTATTCCACTTCAGCTTAGTCTGGATGAGACCATCAGATAAAAATATCGTGAAATTAAATCATCATGACAATTCATTTGGGCTAAAAGAGCCTGGTTGTAACAGCAGCTGGTGAGTTTACGGCGTCAGAGTTGTGTGTTTCTGGAAACATGTGAAAGTGATTTACTCCGTGTGTGTAAGAGAGAGTGAGTAACCCTTCAGGTCGGGAGGGTCTGAGTTCACCTTCCTTTGTGAGCAACAACTGACCGAACCAGACTAAGTCCTCTGTTGTGATGGTGATGATGAATGACGGTGAAACAATTACGACTCAGAAAACTATCCATTGGTCATCAGCAGGATTTCAAACATACACAGTTCAATTCCAGCAGTGTCTCAGCTGCTCTCAACCTCCCTCCATGGTTCTCTGCTGTAGAATCGTCTTAATCTTACCTGTGCAATGCTCAAAGTTACTGTTGTGCATATTATTATGTGGAGTTTATACAAAAGCTGATCCTGATATGTCGATATCCACCTCTCATCTATCTGCATCTATTATACAACAAAAAGCTTAACTTTCTGGCCATACTTTTTAAGAGTGTGGTTTAGAGGTTAGTGAGGTAAGTGTAGGTAGAGATGAGCCGGATACTCGGCTGAAACGAGTTTGAGTGAGATGAGAGGGACGTTCACTGTCTCCCGGAGAAATTAACACTCTGTGTTTTTTAGTATAGAAAGACGTGAATTATATTTGTTCACAAGTCAATATGACTGGTTTTGTTATTTTCACTTTACATTTACACTTACTTTACAGTAAAGTAAACCAATTAAATACAGTACAACATGACAGTTTGTATGGTTTGAAATTGTCATTTATGATCACACTGGCATTTAATTATCACGGCAAACAATTACACTGCACTAAACTTTAAGTGTTAATGTAAAGTGAAAATAACAAAACCAGTCTGTATGACTTGTGAACGAATATAATTCACGATTTTCTATACTAAAAACACAGAGTGTTCATTTCTCCGGGAGACAGTGAACGTCCCTCGCATCTCACTCACACACACACACACACGCACACAAAAACACACACACACACACACACACCTGGTGTGGAAATAAATTAAAAATAAATAAAAATAAAATCATAAAAAAATTTCGAAGTTAAAAAAGAAAGTTATGTTGAACCAGCCCACTTCCGGGTTAAATCACACCCACTTCCGGGTTAGGCCCCGCCCACTCCGAGTACGGATACGGGTACGGATAATTCATATGGTTAACAGATACAGATACAGATAATGCTGTACTCGCTCATCCCTAAGTGTAGGCAACTAGTGCTGGTTAACTTCTCCAGAGAAGCATGTCCTCATGTTGAGTTCACAGAGTCTATTCATAACAATGACTCAAAGAAACATCTGAAACCAACTGGAGCCTGTTAGAGGAAGTTATTGGTCAAAATGGAGAAGTAATTAATTTTAGAGAAGTGAACAACATTCATGGCCAAGATATTTGGAGGGAAATATAGACAAACAGATATTTAAATACTCTCCAGTGCTGGAGCTGATATTTTCCTCATCCCTGTCTGAAGCGTCTGCTGCTGTGGGAATAGAAGCCGCTACAGATCCAATGACTAACGGCTAAACTCAGCGACTAAGACCGAGTTACTCAGCTCTGGGTTATTTTAATCATTAAGGAGGAAAAGAAAACACACGAGACTCAAGCCCAACGTGCTGAGCTGGTAGCATCACCTCATCCACCTCCGTCAGCTGCAATCACACACACAGGCCACAATTAAGTTCAAAAGCCGAGGTCGCAGCAGGTTGACCGCCTGGGCGACGCCTCCACAGTGACGTCTTTGGCACAGGGAGGAATGAAAGGATGCGGTAAAGAAAAAGCAAAATGAGAGAAAGATAACGTGACAAAGAAACAGGTCTGAAATACTTTAATTCAAAGTATATGTGTGTATGTGTGTGGTATGAGAGGCACGGCACCGCAAGAGCAACACGTCTTCATTCGTCGCATTCCTACTACAGAAGTAGGTGTTGGTGCTTGTGTGCTGCTGAACTCAATTAAAACATCTGATGATAACCAACATGTATGAATGTATGAGACACAAGGGACAGAAAGACAAAGGGACTGAAATATCTCATCTAGAGTCTGAGTGAATCATGTTGTGCTCAAGAGACAAATTAAGATGAAACTGAAAATAAATACGAGTACAGAGGTGTGGGTGTGTGTGTGTGTGTGTGTGTGTGTGTGTGTGTGTGTGTGTGTGTGTGTGTGTGTGTGTGTGTGTGTGTGTGTGTGTGTTTGTGTGTGTGTGTGAAATGTGGCCAAACGGGAGTTTCAGGCTGGCCCTGTTGCCCGGCAGCAGACAGCATTGTCACGGTAACAGGCTCTTCCTGCCCCTCCCCCTTTCTGTGCGCCTTGCACGCTTTTACCTTATAAGGCAACGCAGTTAACTGCCTGTCACAGCGACAATGGTGATGTAAGAGGGCAGCAAGGTGCACCCCCCGCTGACACACACACAGACACACACACACACACACAGAGAAAGTGGACATGCATGCAGACTTTACAAGGAGATGAACATACTAAAACACACACTTTCAGCTTTACACAGCCGATCCTTTAAAGTTACCTGACTGCAGCCGTGGTCACAGTGTGTGTGTGTGTCTGTGTGTGTATGTGTGTGTTCTCTGAAGTGCAGGAATGTGAAACTTGACACACAAACACCTTTCTTTTCTTCCCCCTCTGCTTCCTGCAGAGCAGCAGGAACAAACAGGACGGAGCTGAACGAGCAGAAACAGAGAAGAAGTGACTCTGCAGGTACGATGAAGCAATGAGGTGAATCGGAAAAACAAAACACTCTGCTCTCCAACAGCTCCTCTCAACTTCCAGCCAATGAGCAGGAGACTCAGGTCAAACAGTGAGAACAGGGATGTGCAGCTGAGGTTGTGTACGCACGTCCTCAGACGGCCTCGACTCCACTTCAACTGAAATGTTAACACTCTCACCCGTCACTCAGCTACTAGAAGTTTAGGGGGTTTTCAGGAAGTCTGATATTGGACCTTTTTGTGAGGCATGCAGCTAAAATCAAAACTAACAGTGAAGAAACAAAGTTGGATAAAGCTGCAGATTTCTGACTAAACACAGTAAATGAACTTGAGATGTTCAGATACCAGCACCAGCATCAGAAATGCCTCAGATACTGAAGAACAATGCTGGGTCTGACATAGGAACTTTGGAATCCACATTCAAACGACACAATAGATTGGAGAAGGACAGTCTCAAAGTCAACAAACATATCGCTAAGTCTAGGTATCAGAACAGTAAACATTATTGTCTAAAAATGCTGATTCGAAATGAATTTTGAGTCTTAATCTAATTAAATCAATGTTACGATTATTTAACCTTTGTCAAGTGGGTGTAAACGTCAGTCCAACAGTTTCATTAAAGCAGACGGGATGTAGACTGTAGCATTGATTAAACCCTGTGTTGAAGATGCAGGTTTAAGATTTTCCTGTTGGACATTCATTGCATTCTTTGTTGGACAGAAAAATCCGATCACATGTGAGATAAGGTCGTATTTTTAAATCCTGCGAAGAGATTCAAGGCTTTTCAAGGACTTCCTGACTCTGATTAGGGTTAGGGAGGGAGGGAGGGAGGGAGGGAGGGAGAGAGAGAGAGAGGGAGGAAGGAGACCTCGTAAAGACGCTGAGAGGGTCCAGACTCAGCACAAGGAGCGCCACATTGTTTGTTCCACTGAATTTCCTCTTGTTGATGACCCGTACAAAACACACGCACACGCACACACACACACACACACACACACAAACACAAACACACAACCACCCCCTTTGCTCTGTCACACATTCCAGAGCTCACCCTGCCCTTTATGGCGTCATGACTCACTGGCTGTACGCCTGTCTGACAGAGACACAGTGCAGCGGATGCCAAAGCAAATTGAAATGCAAATAAACATGGATCAAACCACTTGTCACATCAGACACAGGGACGAGTGGCGGTCAGGGATTCTTTATTCAAAGTAGCAGAGCTCATACCTTGGCCAAGGCCCAACAGGTCCCTTTAATAGAACAAATTACACACACACTCATAGAGATCAATTCTCTGAACGTGCAGGATTTGATTCATCAGGTTTGGTGGAAAGAGTTGTTTTCTGTAATCTTGCTTTCAAACAAACAAACGTTGGGGTGCGGACATAACCTCCTCCGCAAAGGTAACAGCTCTGTTGCTGCTGGAACAAAGCAGGCGTTTGTGTTTTCAGTTTTTGCAGATTAACAATCAGTGAGCCGGGCCCATCAGCGACGCACAACATGTTTTGTCAGACAGATCGAGCTTGTAAACAATCTCCTTTTCCTTCACTGGCAGAGGAAGGATTTTCTGCTTTATCCTTTTCTGATCCACGCAGACAGACGCACAACTTCCAAAACCTTAAGATGGTTACACGGTGATGATCCTGACTCCACACACTGGCCAACGCTGCCCAAACACACATTTATACATCAACACACTTCCTCCCACACTAACCGAAAAACCTGAAGTTGATTTAATGCAGTGATCCTGCTCAGTCGTGGCAGATACCACCATGTGCAGGTCAAGTCTGTGTGTGTGTGGGGGGGGGGGGATCCCAGCTCCAGATCGATACGTTTTTATAATGAGTTTAACACAGCATCGCCCTTTTCTTCAGCATTTATCAACACTCAACATAATCCGTAACTACAGAAGACTCCACACTTTGATACGATGCTGATTTATTCACGGATTCTGAGACAGAGCACTGATGGCGGTGACTGTGGCAGGTAAAGATAACCGAGGGGAGGAAGCTGTAAAAGTGCCAAACTTCCTCTAGCACACGCTCACACCATCGTCTCGAAGCTCAAGAGGCAACAGCGTCTTTGTTCCGCCTCAGAAATGTCGCTTCTCAGAATCGGAAGGCGTCTGTGGGTGAACGTTTCTCAGCTTTCCACTGAGTTCATCTGAATATTTCACACCTTCAAGCAACAGATTCTACATCTCTACATTCAATTACATTTGAAGGTTTTTTTCTTGCATTTAGTGTCATTGAATAAATCCGTATACACCTCAGTGCCTCTTGTGCTCGTTCACCTCCACACTTCCTTTGTTAAAACACTTTATTCTTTAACCTCTCATCCGTTAGTGAACCTCTGATGTACCAAGTGACTTTGGCCTCAACAGCACTGATGCACTTTAGTTTTAAAATCAAAACAATATCCTCAGTCATGTGACCATTCATTGGTTTTCAAACTAAAACAGGGCCAGCTTTGATTCCCAACTTCCCTGTTTTATGTGCTCAAAAACTCCAGTGGAGTGTGGAGGACACAGATCACCATAGCAACAGTGATGCGTTTTAAAAAGTAAAATTGAATCGTGGGGATGTAGGAGCTTCTCTCAATCCTCCTCCTCTAAATTAGATTTCACACCTTCCTGTAGTAAAACACACTTTCAATCCAAAACACAGATTTATCAGAACAAAGCAGAGCGGGACACGAGCATCACTGCAGCCGTCACAACCTGCTGGATTTCACAGTGAAGACCCAAATAGCATCAGTGGCAGGTAGGTGATGAAGGAGGGTGTGTTAGCGCAGAAGCTCCTCCCATGCTACAGTGACACACTCGGCAGGAAGCACAGCAGCACGACGTTCACGCCACAGCATCGAGTCATGTCTCCGCAGCGGTGGTGTCAAAGCCAGAGCACTGAGCTCATTCTCCACGAGCCACAGACGAGACTGTGCTGCTCTGGATCTGCTCCGGGGGGCCGGGGGTCTGCGTTCGCTCATGCACGCCGCCGTGCCCTCCCTGCAGTGCTGTGAGTCAGAGGCGGCCAACAGAGGAGGCATTGTTAACCCAGGGAACGGTTGATAGATAATCCTCCTTGGGCTAGCTCTGACAAGATAGTAGGCTCCTGGCCGGTGGCTGGGGGGGGCAGAGGACTTCCCTGACCCACATTGAGACCAGCAGCCAGACCACTTTATTAAATATAAAGTGGTCTGTGCTTTATTATTCCTTTTCTGTCATTTCCAACATGGTTCTTTATGCAATTACTAACCAAGTGCATAGAGACACCGTGGCGGCTTTCAGACATGAACTGAGCTCTGTGCAATTTCCTGACGTTATCCAGAGGGGCTGCACTGGAGAACCCAGATGTGTAAGTCAGTTGATACAGACATTCTCTGGAGCTCCTCAGTAAAACCTCTAGAAAAGGTCTGAATGAGCCCATGTGAGGATACAGCAGGGCCGACATCGATGTGTAAATGTGTTTCTAGCAGAATATATACGTTGCATCCTTCTGTTGTTGTGACCACATCTGGCCAGAGAACCTCCTGCTTCATTCTTCACACGTGTGAGGTGAACTCCACAGAATCTCCGGACCTCATTGTGTGGATGTTTTCCAGAGTTCACGTCTGAAAACAGCTCATGTGTCTGGTTCTTTATTCACAATGTCACTAATCCAGACAAACTATTCCCTGTTATAATCTACAGTAAGAGACTGGAGGCATTCTCCACTATCTTGACTAGTCATCTGTTCCATTCGAGGCGGGAGGGACACACACACACACACACACACACACACACACACACACACGCCAGTCTGCCTCTCTGGCCTGAGTCACAGGGCACGCCTGCCTGTTTGACTGAGTTGGGACTAAATCTGAAACCACAGAACCCTCAGCGTTCCTTCTCCTTCCCACTGGTCATAGAGGATGAACACAGGGCTGCAGTCACTCTCAACATATCAACTCCTCCTGAGTCTCACTCGTTTATTATTTTCACCACAAAGTTATTCATAAAGAATACAAATTAGAATTTGATCAGTAGGGTTGAATCCTGAAATCCTTCCGAACAAATCACAACGCATGTGAGGAAATAGTTTCTAAATTACAATAAATAAAAATCACTCTACGATATTCCGTGTCCACACACAACTGTTTCACAATGAAAATCCATATTACACCCCCGAGGAGATGTTCGATTCTTCATGCTGCCACTGGATAAAAACTAAAGTAAAGTAACAACAACAGCAGAATCAGTCCAGGGGAGAGAAGAGAAATCCTCCTGCTTTCCACTTTGGTTTGAGACCCTGAGGCAGCAGCAGGACTGGGTTTGGATTCTCCGTCTCTTCAGCTGCATAAACCTGCAGCCAGTGTTTCTCAGCCATCTGTCCAGGTCTCAATGTGTTTCTCTAAATGCAGTTTTACACTTGCTGCATAATCCCCTCGAAAAAACATGTTTGTGTCCCGATCCTGCAGACTAATAAAGGATCAGGCCTTAAATTATTTGTGAATTATCAGCTACAAGCTCAAAGTGATGATTTAATATCACTCCAGAGACTTGAAGACAGTGAACGAGATCCTACTGTCCATTGGTCTGTAGAACGCTCTGGGCTCGAGGTCTCACAGGGATCCTCCTGAAGTATGAAAGACTAAAAAGCAGATTGTAGTTATGAGCAGGCCTCAGGACCCAGATACCAAACCTCACAATACAGACAGAGCCCTGGAGCTGAAGCTCGAAGTCACACAGACACAAAAAACTAAATTGGCATTTGCAGAACCAATGGTCAAAAGCAAACCAGCCGAATCCTTAAAATAGCAACACACACACACACACACTCTAGCTCTCCTCTTTTGTCTGAGCCTGTTGCCTTAACGACTGTGGCGAAGACGAGAGAGATGCAAGGGAAGAAATAAACGTGGAGAGTCAGAGGAGTGAGTGGGATTATCTGGGGAGCAGAGAGTGCTCGCTGGAAATGAGAGCAGCGGAGGAAACCTGAAGGCCGGGCACAATCTGTGAATATTTAATGCTGCTTTTTTGTGCACTGAAACCAACACGGGCTCCATTCATCCCCTCTGAGAGGTTTGTGCTTCTGATGTGTGTACTCTGAGCAAAGAAAACGCTACAGAATAACAATTATAGAGTTTAAGACGACGCCTCCGCAGCAAAATCCTGCAACATTCAGGAAGTGACGGAAAGAAAAAGAAATCCGCCTGAGTAACTGGAGAGTAGTGTCTTACGAGTAGTAGGCAGATGTAGCTTGTGTGCGTGGTTTTTAAATAACCATGTGTACACTATGGATTGTTGTATGAATGAATGTATGGTTGTGTCCCAGGAGACCTCTCCTCTTCACCTCTTCACCCAGTGCCCCAGTTTGAAAGCTGTTAAATAATAAAGCAGAAGCTCGCTGAGGAAATCAGACACAGCCGCAGAGGAAAGAAACACACACACACAGTATGAGTCCTGCTCCGTATGCCCGGTGTAACAGGCCATAGTATACCCCTAGACCGGACTATACCCGGGGTTAAAGGGGCCTAGGCTAGATTATACCCCGGGTATATTATGGCCTAGGCCAATTCATACCCCTCAGGCCAGATTCTACCCCCATGGTATCAGTAGTGTTGAATGATATACACAAGAATTACTTTTTCAACATTTTATGTGGGGTTCAGCTTTGTCAGGTAAATTAAGGGAGAAAGTTTACTGACTTAACTCTTTAAACTCTAAAACGTAGACTTTTATTACTTCAACCAGAAACACTGATAAGAACATCAAAACATCCACAAAGATCAAAACACTTCGAATTAGTGTTACACATTCAAATAAAAGCACATACCCAAAACATAATGCAATTGTAACATGATATAATAAAAGTCATAACGTCCTTAAACTTCAACTTCTAAGACTAGCAAGTCCTCGCTACAATATAAATGTTCAGAGTTAAACACTGATAACAACATCAAAATGACCAATGCTTGTTTTCAAGATAAAGTGCATGTTATCCCCCGGGGTATACTCTGGCCCGGGCCAAAGTATACCCGGGTTTAAGTTGGGCGGGGGTTAATTTGCCCTGCTACACCTGTCCTCACCTGGGTCACATCGCTTTAAAAGCTACTGGGATGGGGGGGGGGGTGTCGTGAGACCCCAACAAATGCTGATTGATGCCCACAGTTCCCAGCAGCCTAATCGGGTGATACCCAGTCAGAGGTCAGAGACGATTCAAATCATTTCTACAAGACCAAAGCAAATGGACTGGAATAAATAAGATCAATAAAGCTGCTTCCAGGCTCGGGCTGCAACTACTGGATTTAAATCGTTAATAAAAGTTGACGGCAACTCATTATGGACTTGATGTGTTGGGTCTGTTATAACGCACACACTGTAAACCAGCCAACCCTGTGCCGGTCTGGACACAAGTCGTCACACGTGTGGGATCCCTTTGAATTAAAAGTCTTAAGAGACGGTTAGTTAAATGCAAACTGTGTCAAGCTTCCTCTTCCTCTTCTCTCAGTTTACTGTGGGATTGTAAACAGCTTTAGCTTCCTACCACAGTGATGTTGTGTTGCTGTGTCATGTGAAATGTGAAATGTTCACACACTTTTAAAAGACAGTCACTTCCCCGACTCTACGAGAGAAAGAGAGAGCAGCGGTGGTCGAGAGACCTTCACACTAAGAGATGTTAAATCGAGCTGACTGGAGGAGGCCGGACAAATCTTGCGGTGACGATCCTTCACTGACGACCAGTAGATTATCAGGAGAACAGTTAAAGGATGGTTTAATTGTTTCAGAGCCGTGAGGTCTGCTCTGCGACCACAGCTGTGCGACAATCAGCCCAGTGTGGCATGCAGTGTTAAACCCCTCCAGATGTCTGTGGAAGTGTGTGTGTGTGAACATGTCCCAGATGTAGAATGAGGCCTTATCATCCCCGTGCAGCCTTTATTACCAGTCTGCTGTGGTTTCTCTCTCTCTCCCTCTCTCTTGTTCTGTCTCCCTCTCTCGCTCACACCCGCCCCAGAGGGAGCAGAACCTGTCTAGGTGCGGCCGTGACTGCAGATATGCATCACGGCTAATTCTACAGAACAACAATATTATTATTAGAGGAAGAACACAGTCGGCTTTTGGATTCTGAGCTGACTCGAGGTGACCTGAGGAAAACAGCAATGATGACGAAGCTCTGCATCGTTTTGATCGATGTTAATCAAATCAAAGTTACTGGTTAAATCTTCCTAACAAACTCAAGAACCGCCTTCAGCTCCAGAGTACTGAGACGCCCGGCCTTTTGTATCACAACATCTCTTCTCTCTACTCTCGTCTGACAAGAGTTCAAACTCTGTGTGGACAACTTGGTAATATTCTCTGCGCCTCAAACTCAGATTTTAAATGGATCCTGCGGACATCCCATACCTGACTATGGTCTGTGACACAGGCTGGTACAATAAAAACATAATCCTCTGGTCCACCACACACTCCCAGTCTGTGTAGGAAGAATATCCTCGAAGAAACGAGAACAATGAGAGATTACAGCTTCTATTAGTGATTCTTACACTAATTGTAAAATGTGAAATGATCTCTCTGAATGATGTCTCTGATCACACTGAGATCAAGCAGCAGCCATATCCCTACATATTGTATGTGCCTTTATGCACCACTGCCTTTACCTTTGTGTTGATCTGAGATACATGTCGTATTGGAGTTTAATCTGTGGATCTGAGCTGGGAGATAATCTCTGAGTGAGTGGTGGTGTGGTTGATGTGGGTGAGCTGGTCTGTCCCACTGGCAGATGTTACTGAACTGTCACGCTGGCATCAAGAGGGCGACCAGATTGAGGACAAACCTCAGACACTGAACAATACAAAGAGCACACACACACAGACACACACACACACACACACACACACAGTATACACACACACAGGCATTGTGTGCTGACATGTTTGTTCCACGCTGAAATCCAAACCATTTAATAAACTTTACATATGCTTTTATGAAAATACAAACTGGTAAGTAAAAAACATAAGTACTATTATAGATAAGTGAATATGATAAGGGTTGATCAATATCATCAATATATTATATGCACAGAGGATTAACAAAAAACTCTGAGACTAAACCTGGTATATAAACTGCTGCAAAGGGCTGTGAATATGTAATTATTTCTCTGGAAATCCTTGCAGCATTATTCTCTTGAATTGTAATCATGTGTGCTACGAAGGGAAACCACATTTAAATTCACAAGATTTGTATCTTGATCTTCACCAAATGACACTCTGAGAAATCAACAAGATGTTGAGAAAATATAACATTCCAGAGAAAGATAATTTCTTGGTAATTCAACCTGAGGTTTTTGTGTAATCCTACGAACTAACGACTGACAAAAAGAAAACACAACCTCTCTTTAGCGGAGGTAAAAATAAATCCTTCTCACATTGGTCGAGAGCAACACCTGAACAGAATGCATCAACTCACACACATGCATCTAGAAATGCTTTTATAAGATGTTTAAACATGTGGGCTGATGGTTGTAGGCAACGCACATCTATCTGTAGTCTGCGGTGGATGAACCAGGCCGGTGCATGAGCCTCCTTTTGTTTCACGTCTTTCTCTTCTATTATTCTGATACAACCCGTATTGAACCTGAACACGGTGATAGCAGAGCTCTCAAGTGCCGTTTCCAAAAATAGTGAGCGCTGCGGTTCAGAGCAGAGAAGCTGCCGCCGCACAGATACACGTGTGAGCTCTATCTGCTCCGTGCAGCCATGGCGACGGCAGAGATGAGAGGGCAGGCAGAGATATTCAAAGACACAGCCGGTAACAGCGGTGCACAGCCGGGGGGGGGGGGGCACAACACCCGCACATTTGTAAACTGTTATCTTATTAAACCACTGCGGTGACCAAGTGATGTAACGGTCCTCTGCTGCTGATTTGCAAACTGCAGCTGTGAACAACTCGTAGCAGTGAATGTTCTTCATCTGCAGCCTCATGTAACACCTACAGACAGTGGGGGGGGTGATGTTGCTGCAATCCTACACACTTCAGTTTTTTTTGTGAGGTACAACACCGAGTTGAACCGCATTTTTCTCTTTTTATATATTTGTTGTGTACTCCATTTATTTCCCTTGTGTGTTTAACAGAACATACATGATGCTTCACAACCAGATCCACACACACTCATGCAAACACACACTGCCTGGTGAGGACATGAGACAACATTTGTGTAACTGTACGGGTGTTTACCAGAAGCCACAGCTAAGTGTCCCTGTTGGAAAACTAGAGCAGGGGGGGGGGGGTAGACCTCAATTTCCAACTGCAGGCATCACCCCATAATGTAAGGGTAGCCCCCACCCTTCAGACACATAAACACAGGCATTTAAAAACACACACACACCTAAACACACACGGCCTTTCTTCTGCTGCCGTCCTACACACAACCCCCAACCGACTTCCCACACACACACCGAGTCTGCAGTGGAGGATTTGTGTTGTCCCACAATCAGTGCAGTCACAATCTCTGTGCTCAGACACACACGTGTTGTGTTACGTTGCTTCCAATGTGTACTGAAGAGTGGACACTTTCCTGGAATGGGTTCTTTCTTTGCTCGTCGGCCTCTCACCACAAAATGTCACGGAAGTTCATTCATTCGTTTTTACACAATCCTGCAAACCAACAGCAAATTAAAACCTACTTCCTCATAACCTCCTTCCTGGATGTCATGATGTAGATCTATCATCAGGTCTCTGGATACAAAGTAAGGCAAGTGGATCAAATGTACAAAGAAAAGTCAGTATGTTCCTCTAAACCCTTTGTGGAGGATACACCCGAGGACATGTGAACGGGGGGGTGGGGGGTGTCTGAGGTTCAAGCTAAAACCCTCAACAGGAATATTGGCAGCCGACCAGAAGGAAATTCTTGGTCCTTGTTGTTGCCAATTTCAATTCATCGGGGGGGAAATGCCATTTACTAATCCTCATTACTGCACACAATAGAAGTGAGCATGTGAACAGTGAGTTAAAAGTTATAATCAGACAGGAAGTGCGTCCGGGGATCTGCGGCCGCGCTGACATTCGAACGCACCCCGAGTCCTCGCCGTCCCACAATGCAACGCACACACAAAGCGAGTGGGGGGGGGGGGAAACAGACCGTGAGGAAATCTCTTTGAGAGAGGAGCACATCCGGCTCCAGCACCTCGACACACAGGCCCACAGCCGACCGGTGTGGATAAGCGCTCAGGGGCTACACGGTAGCTACCATCCCTCACAGCTGATTGGACCATGTGCTCGCCGGCTGCAGCTGCGTGTCGGCGCCCGGCTCTTTGAACTCGCCGGCCACGCGGGAAGTGATCCGATCAATCACATGTCTGAAAGCTTTTTTCTGCACACAAATATTTGGAGCAACGATTGGCGCCGCAACATCCGCCACATTGAAACAGGCTGGAAATGAAAGCACCCCCCCCCCCTCCCTGGGTGAGTGAACACCCTCTGCCCCCCCCCCCCCCCCAGAGGAGGATTCTCCCTCTGGACTCCACCACATCGGCCACATCTGCAATCCTGCAAACCCCCATCGCAAAAAAACAGGATACCCCGCCCCCCTTTAGTAAAAAGTCACCTCCCACAAGCCGGGCAGGCTATAATGGGCCACCAAAGGAATGTCTCCCCCCCCCATGCTCTCTCACCGCCATCAAACGCAGAACAGAGAGAGAGACGGCGAGGGAGGGGGGCGAGCGAGAGGGGTTGCATTCCTGGCTGCTGGGTCCTCTGGCTGCCGGTCGGCCTGACTGACTGGTTTCTTGTTTAGGTCCACGAGCTGATTCTGGATCCCAGCTGAGGTGGAGGGCTCTCCCACAGCTGACCTGGAATCAGCTGGCGGTGAGGGAACGACCCAAGACTTCCATTATCTCACGTCCCAAAATACTCAGAGAAAAATGCAGTTCGGAAAAAACTGCTTCCTGAAGTCATTGCCTCAGCAGATCTACAGGCTCAGTTCAAATAGATGTTCTACTTTTCTTTTTTTAAGGAGGAAGAAATGTGTTAGATTTTCCCCTTCGTTCTTTATTCTTGCAATTCCTCAGGAAATAATTTTTGGAAAACCATGATCATCAAAAAGATCTGATTCCAGGTGTGTGAACCAAGAACCACACAGTCTGTGTTCACACTGCAGGTTCAAGTGGAGCAAACCGGACGTTTCTGCTCGATTGCGACTCAGGTATTTTTTCATGAAAGTGTGAACAATAAAAGTAGCATTGAATCGGATCTTTTCCAATTCTGATTCGGGCCTCTTCACTATTTGTTCCACAGTATCTCTCATTAATTATCTAGCCTGTGAATGAACTTTGTGGGGAATGCTAGGTCCAAATCCAACACAGCTTGGATCTGTACAACCTTCACTTCACTCTAGAGCAGTAATCTTCATTTCATGTGTGTTTGGAGTGAAGCTCCTGTTCAAGCCAAACTTGAGGACTCGTACCACAACCAACTTGTGTTTGACAACAACTTGTACATGGAACCGTTCACACTGACTTCATCGACCTCAATGGTGTTGATCTCAGAAAGGCGTGCGACCTGAAGTAGTACGATTGTTATACTTTTGCTCATGCGGGTCAGTACAGGACTGTGACCAGTTCACAATGGAATCTGATACTGGCACCAGTTAAGACACAGCATGAAACCAAAAGATCTGATCGAAAAAATGAATGAGCACGAAGGCTTGAAGTGTGAATGTAGGTTTATATCAAGAGCAGAAAGAAGATGATGATCCTGTGGAGTGGATCCAAGCTGAATAAACGGAACGTCCATCAAGAGACTGCAACACAATGCAAAAGTGTGTGTGTTGTGATTACAACTTTAATTACAACTGCCTTCATTCAAGAGTAATTTCCTCTTGTTCACCACATCCTGTTCAGGTTGGTCCAGCGACGCAGCCAATCACACAACCACGAGAAGACGATCACTCAAAGCGTTTGTCTCTGTCTGTTCTTCTCCACAAATGAACCATTGTCCATTGTTGTTCAGCAAACAGCCAATTTACTCAACCTTCCTCAAACGTTCTCAGCTCCCTTCTGGTTTTTAAATGTTTTGGAACAGGAAGTAGGCTGGGATCGGAAAAAAAAGTGACATGGCAGCTTGTTATGCAGCCAGATCTACGCCGACGTAGTAATGACCGCAGGGTGTATTCTTTGGTCCATTTGTCCTGGCAGAACGTCCCTCGCAGCTCGTCCTGAGCCGGCTCCGCCTGCCACCACACAGAGAGCATGTGAAGGTGGGCGCCACAGAACAAACCAACATTGTGTCCAGCTGCCCACCTTGGGCACTGGCGGAGGAAGTAAGAGGAGGACGAACACAAACAAATTCCTGCTGCTTAGTTTGAGACATCGAAAAACATGTTTACTCTGACATCAGGCTACAGAAGAAGTTATACAAGTGTATCTAAAGATGGAGGACATGAGGGCTGCTGAGAGTGGAGCTTATCGATCATCCCCCTAGTGGCGGGCTGCAGTATAGGTTATAAATCTTGCATCCCCGATGTTAGCAGATGGGACATGCAAACTAAAAACATATTTCATAAAGTATGAATAGAACTTTGTGACTATACTCAACACAAGAGAAATATTATCCCGAGCTACGTCACACCCTCTCGTTCACCCTCCCATATTTCCAGCCGTGAGTCAGTGTAACAGTCCAGCTTCAGTCACTGCAGTGCAAACACAACGAGACACTGGCTGCATAGGAAAATGAGGACAGATCAAACACCAGTCACTAACCACAACTGATTGTGACACTGTAACACAACTGACGTGTGAGTAATGTTACACGATTAGCGCCACACACTCCAGATACGACCTAAGAGCAGAGAATGGGATTATTAACTCCGACATGAATCCACAGTTTAACTTGTCAGTCTTTCTGTTGGTTTTCAGCAAACACCAGAACTGATCTTCTAGAGTTAATCTAGAGTTTGATCTGTTTTGTGAATCCACCCAGCTCCTCTGCATCAGAGGGGAACAGCCGAGCAAGTGTGTCACCTTGACAAATGCTGCAGACGGTTCCAGGCCCTTTGGCTCGGGCACGTTCCTGCTTTCCCTGTTAGCTCATCCTCCCACTCGCTCCCTTTCACTCTGAATCATGACATGAGAAATATGTGAGCAGCCAAGCCGTCGCTGAGAACCAGGAGGAATCATAAACCCTGGGACATGTTGGAACCTGCGCTGGATCCCGGAGCACAGAGACTTAATAACACGTTTGTCGCGGGGGGGGAGAAGCTTCGTATGTAAGAGACTGACGTTAACTGGACTTGGCTCAGTCCAGCTGCTCTGGGGTGTTGAGACATGTTGCTCAAAATGGACAAATGGAAACAAACCACAAGGACAAACTCTGCTTCTGCGAGAGCAACACAAACGTCTTGTATTAGCAGCAGGTCACATCCACACAACTACATTTCTGTTTGGAGTTTCAGACCCTTTGCTACAGCTGCACCTGGCATCCACCCCACTCCGGAGTTTCAGACCCGGTTCATCGGACTCGGCTACCAGCTGATGCTTCATGTTTCCAAGGGCAAGCCCAGTGTACCTGAGTCCTCATGTTCTATGTGTTTCCAGACTTGTTCCGATGGACGAGGACGAGTCCATCACTTCTCTACACAAACACATCAAGTCCAAATGTCTCCTGGTCCCTTGTGGATCCATTAGATAACATGTGAACTATGGACCTACAGTGTTCTGAGTTCAATGTGAAGAGAGGCCTTTGTCACATGACCTCTCTCTGCCTCCTTCATCAGATCCACACCCCCCCCCCATCTCTCTCTCTGTGGACAACAAAACGGCAACAATGCAAAAAAAAATCCTGAGGATGGACGGCCATCTTTCCCCCCCCCCTCTCTCGTATTACTCAACATTTTGAACGTGCAGAAGTCAGCGCGATGGAAAAACCTGCCACCGACTCGCTCGCCCCTCTCTCTCTCTCTCTGCACAGGGACCAACCCGTTCCCACACTCATTACATCCACTCCTCTCTTGATATTTCTGCGGGAGCCGTTCGCTCCCCTTTTTGCGCAATAACTGGCACAGTGAGCGTGAATACACCGCAGGAATTTGCCCTTGGTCCCCCCCCCCCCCCGCCGCCCCCCCACTGCCAGAGGGACACGTCCCCCGGCTCGTCCTGTCCCCAGTCCACTGAACACCTATCAGCAGCCCCTGGTGAGGGGAGATGTGGGACTGTGGAGGAGTGGACCTCAGCCCGGGTTTGCACAACAATCCTCGTTCTGTTAATGATTGTGCGGATATGCTCTTCTACTTTGACCTCTGGGATCCGTGGACAAACATGACTGAACACTGGAGCAACTGGAGCCAGCGGAGAACTGGAGCCGCGGAGGTTTGGCGTTCGGCGGGTGTGAGAATGTGTGACGCTGACAGAGAATATGCTGAGTAGCCGGATAAAAAATGCACAATTCAAAGCTTGGCATGCTGTCACACCACTAGAAGGTATGCCAGTCATCTAGTGAAAAGGTTAGGTTAGCGCACACACACACATACAAACACACACGTACACACACAAACACACACACCTTCTAGATCATTCCACAGTGTCAAGTAATTCGAATGGCCCTTCGTTATACGGCCTCCACGCCCTGACGAGAATCTAGTACATTAAAAACGGATGTACGTACGGGTGGTTTACGGTTTTAAGGACACGTCCATGTAGTCACGAGGGAACATGTGATGTAAGTATCAAATCATAACTTCTTTTATTTCCTATTTGGAACAAACTAGGGCTCTTTAAATGGGTCTACATGTTGAGAGACGCTCACTCAGCTTGGCAGCCGCCTAAAGGGGGACGCTGGGTAAAAAGAAACCAGGTCACCTTTGTCTGGTGAATTATAGTGGAGGACTTTTATTGCCGTATTGCAGGTAGAAAAGTGGCACACACGTTTTTTTTCTTCCAAATTGGTTCTGAACCTTGAAAAAGGCGCTTCAGGTTTTCATGTTAGAACCATGATGGAATCAGTGGGTGTGTCCGGTTTGACTGGTTGGAAAAAGCAGGAAGGAGGAAGCCATGCATGTTAGAAACTGTCTGAATCCAGTTCAAACCCTAAACCAGGGAATCAAGTGCAATCCACTATCTCACACCTGCTTTACTTCTGTTGTGCATCGTCTCCATTACTGACAAATCTTTGATTAAAAGCGGTTCCACTGAACTCTGGTGGGAACTGGCTGGTTCCTGTGATCCTGAACAGAACCAGTGTGAGGGTTCTGTCTCAGGAGTCGACTGCTCAGAGGTTTCGCTCACAGGATTGTTCAATTTCTTTTAAAAAATATCTGCCGTGCTTCAAATACTCGAGAAAGTTGTGAACCACGTCATGAATCCCAGGAGGTTCACTGCCTGCGTCTCCCTGGTGATTTTCCATCCTGAGAACCGAGCCTCTGAATAAAAGATGATGAACCATCGCGGCTTCACGGTTCGATACCCGGTGTATCGGCCCCGGAGCACCGCGGTGTCGGTTCGGTTCTCCAGCCTCGCCTCGGGGGGGTCGAACCGGCCTGCAGCTCGCAGCCAGGCCGGAGGACCCGAGTGGGACCGGGAGCCTGATGACGCCCTAAAGCCTCCACACACACACACACACACACACACACACACACACACACCGCAGCAAATCTGCACTAACACAATTCTGATGTTTAATACAACAATGTGGCGCCGTGTTTCCGGAGGAAGAGGAGGAAGAGGAGGAGGAGGAGGAGGAAGAGGGAAAGAACCGGGAGAAGAACCACCTTTAACAGAGAAAGGGAGAGAGACACAATCCAGCAGTTTTCATGGAGACAGAGGAATGAGAGAAAGCTCCAGAGGAGGGGGGGGGACCGGCTGCGGCTGAGCGGGGACCGGGTGATAGGAAGCCGGGCTCTGGTGCCGCTGAGGCCCGGTCTCTGACCTCCACTCCCCGGCCCAGCCATTTTCTTTCACGCCCGCCGCCGCCTCCTCTCCGCCCGGCTCCACTCGGCCCCGGCCGGGCCCTCGGCTCCCCGGCTCCCCGGCGGCCGTGCTTACCTTCCGCTGCTGCTTCTCCCAGGCCGGGTCCAGCAGGAGGTCCCGGTCCCAATCGTTCTCTTGCTCCATGTAGATTTGAACACCGCCTGTCGACGTCTGGTTGTTAGCAGCGTGGTAATCTACCATGTCCGCCTGGCCGAGCTGAGTGCGGGCGGACGGTCTGTCACCGGAGGAGGGAGCGGGGCAAGGGGGGGGGGGACCGCAGTGACGTCTCAAAAGAGGGAGGCGGCTCGGGGAGGGGTTCGAGGCCGGGGAGAGGAGTCCGGGTCCGGGCGCTTCCTCCAGCCGAGAGAGCGGGTCTCCGAGTGATGCGGAGCCGGAGAGAGAGAGACAGATCCCCGCTGCTGGTGCCGGGAGGAACCGGGAGGAACCGGGCCGAACCACAAGCTGCAGGCGGCCAGCAAGCAGGGTTCCGGCCCGGCCCTTCAAAATAACACACATGGGTTCAAGACTCCACACAACACACACACATGGGATCAAACCAGTCATTCTGATTTCTATTCAACACACAATATATCCAACAATAAAGAAAAGTTCCACCCCACCTTTACAAAATCTCCATGTGTTTAACTATAGTCACAATATCTATGATAATTAGAATCTATAATTTTACAATGCATTACTATTGTGTATTGTTTAATCATTGTAATCACCGTAATTATTATAATGACCATCAATAATAATTCGTTTTATTTCACTGCGCCTACCTTGACACCCAAGGAGATAAATTAACACATGAACGATTAAAGTAAAATCAAATGTTGAAGTAAGATTAGAAAAGAGATATTTTAATTTATAGAGTGCCCAGACATCTTTTTTCATAAAACATCAGACGAGACAAGAAATAAAGTTCATACAAATAAATTACCTGTATTATTATGTAGTATTTTTTTTAAATTGCACTTTTAGCTCGACGCTGCTGAAGAGATCTTTTATTTTCTTAGTGTATTGTCAGTATGTTCATGTCTGTATCATGTTTTCATTTGATTTGTTATTTATTTCGAACATTTTTCAGAACGTAAAATATACATGAAGAATAAAACAACAGTAAATAATAAACAGACTTTCAATGAGAAACATAAATCAACAATTAATTGGTAAATTATGTAGCTGCCATAAAACTTAACTGCCTTAAGAATCAATAAAATATGAATAAATAAAACTAACTCGAAACCAACTCTACTTTTGAGCTCTCTTATGGAAATAGATTTATTTTCTGTGAATCCTAACAGCTCTGGTTTTTTATTTTGAAGGTGTCCTCGCCTGTTTCCGGTTATAATCCTGGTTATTTGTGTTGCTCGGCCCAGACACCTCATTAATATTCATGACCCATTTGGACGTGAGCTGCCGAGACAATGAAACTTAATCAATCCTAAATATTCAACAGTTACTTCACTTATACTTCACTGACAAAAAGAAAACATCAACTTGAAAAAATCCTTTTATTGTTACACACAAATTAATTAAATTGTGTTTGTATTACTTGTTAAATTTGTTTAATTAGTTAACAAGTGTCTTTTTTTAGGGCTTGAATTCACAACTAAACAATTCGTAAACTGTGCTGCTGTGTTTTACAACTTTAATTTTCCTCTTTATGCTCAGAACTCATGTCTAGAAGTCCAGGAAGTAGAATAACATGTGTGAATATAATTCAGCAGAGGAAGAATTCAGTGTGTTAATGAGTTTAAAACAGACGTACAACCTGAGGTTTATGTTTATGTTTTTGGACCAGAACATTCAGAATGTATACTTCTGGGTCAATTTATCTTTTTAAAACATTTTCCTTGTAAAATATTAAACATTGCCCAGTATCCCAGCCTGAAGTAACCTGAGAAGGTTCTTTGATGGATGATTTGTGTGCAGCCTGTGAACCTCAGAGGTTCATGAACCAAACGCTTCAGAGCCACTGACCCGGGGCCTGACATCATAAAGAGCCCGAGCTGCAGCAGCATCCATTACTCCTGGTTTGGGGGGGGACCGGCCCGTCTGCAGGAGCCACCTTCACAAGTAGGTCATGCTCAGGCTGTCCTGGTCGATTAGTGTCACCCCGGCCCAGAGCAGCATATACACTCCGGCCCTGACTCTGTCATGTGATGCCATACAGTGCGGCCCGGCTCCTCACCGCGCTGTGATTGGTCACCACAGGCCCGGGTCATAATTGCAGCCTGGTCTGGGCTCATTAGCAGGAACAAGGGACTGTTTTTCTATCTATTTAAGGAGGGACACACACACAAACAGCAGAGAAACACATTCTCATTGTCCAGATTTTACAAGAACATCAAGACTTAGGTTCCCACAACATGATTAACACCGAGAGCAAACACACACTGCTGATCAGCACGTCCTTTTCCCATGTGAGGCCACAGCTTCTGTCTTTTATCCAATTAGATAAGACGTTACCCCGATTGTCACCAAACTTTACCTGAGACAGAAACACACACACACACACTCTCCATTCCACAAATCCAGACCTGAAACTATAAGTTTAAACCCTGAGCCAGCACTTTAAAGTTGTGTCAGAAAGTGAGAACTGACTGGAATGTCTTTACTTTCCCATGACATCCTCACTCCAATGGTTTAAACCTCAAGCTGGTCCTCACAGGATGTATCCACACTCACACACACACACACACACACACACACACACACACACACACACACACACACACACACACACACACACACACACACACACAAACAGAGACACAACCTCTGGTATGTGTATCTCAGACTGTTCTCAGTGTAAAGAACGATGCTGGAAGACGGATATTTACACATACCAGACTTTAGTAAAAAGCAGAGGATCATCTCTGAAAATATCTACTGTGGTCTGGGAGGGGGGGGGGGGGGCTGAGAGAGAGACCCACCCCAGTGAAAAACTTCACAGAGACACTAGAATCAGGTTCTTCATCAATCATCTGTATAGATTTAAAATGTTAAACCACAGAACAGGCAACATGATGTAAATGAGTTCAAGTCTCTCAGGTCTCACGACTCCAGTGAACCTTCACATTCACATTCACAGATGATTTTAATCTGACTTTATCTTTTTATTTCTGATTTGTTATCGTTGTTTCATTTATTCTGACAGCAAATCGGCTCTTTGGGATTTAATCCATAGGTCGAACTGCTAGTTTGCTCATTTATTACACTGACAATCGACTGTAACACCGGAGTTAAAGATCGATTCAAATCACTGTTTATTCATTCATTCATTACAGTCGCTGTTTCCTTTTGTCCGCCAATTTAACATGGAGTTAATATGTTTTTGCCTATTGAATTTTGAATGATCTTAATGTAACTGTAGCAGCCAATTTAATTTAATTTTATACCACATTGTACGTGCCCATAACTCTCTCACTGTATATATTGTTTTGTTTTATATTGTTTTATATATATTTATATATATATATATATATATTTTTGTTTAATGTCTGATTGTTATTTATGTGCACCAACCACACCAAGGCAATTTTCTCTATGTGCAAATATACTTGGCGATTAAAAAGAATTCTGATTCTGATTCTGATTACAGTATGAAACACAATAACTGACATGTACCTAAGAGCTAGATACATTATGGATAAATAGCATGAACCGTAAAATAAAAGCAGTTTTCTTATCAGGTTCGACTCCTAATATCTGCTGATGTGTCCTTGAGCAAGGCACTAAGTTTTAATTAACCATTTAGGGACTCTCAATGGTTGTTTTCCACTTCAGGTTTAAAGCTATCACAGTAATAAAGCTGCTGAAACATAAACTGTAAATAAACATGGACCACGTGATGGATGTTTTGGTTTTAATTGTAGTTTTGTCGATATAAAATCCTTGTGAAACGTCATAATTGAAAGCTGAGACTCACGATTGGTTAAACGCTCCTTCCACCACTCGTTCTGCTGCACAGACTCTGACTTTAAATCACTTCTTCTCAAATATTTTTATTGTGAAGCATACATTCATTAAACATACATTTAGCTTAATTTCAAAAGAACATTATCACAAAGGAAATCAAATGAGAAAAACACACCAGACTTGTAAAATGAAAAAAAGGACCAAAACCTCACAATTCCCACAAATAAACTCACTTTGAGACACAGCTTCTCCTTGGTTACATTGATCACACCTTGGTGATACATGTGGAAAAAGTACTTTAGAGTAATGTAGTCTACGTTAAAGTTTAAACTGCGTTATTTAATAGTATTTATTAAGATAATTTAAACCTTTATTCCAAATGTCGAACCAGAGTTCTTTCTTTATATCATTTGAATTTACCCGTATTTACCCAGATCTAGTAAAATATCATATATAAATGAAACTGTTTCCACTATATAATTTTTTTTATTCAAGGTATAATCGGAAGAGATGTGTCTTTAGTGTGCGGTAGAGATGTGTAGACTTTCTACAGTCAGTCTATGAAATGATCAGTTAAATACATGATGAACTACTGGGTATGAAAATGAAAGTTTGAAGCCACAAAGATTGACTTCATGGATAAGAGTCAGTTCTCATGTTGAACAGCGTTTAATTAATATCATAAATTAGTTCGGAAGTTTGTTGTTATTTGGAGTCAAACGTTCTAAATTCAGGCTCAGAAATTATGTCAACATCTTAAAGATTCATCCCTGAGATGACTGAGGCTCAAAAGTCACCGACACAGTGAATCATAAACTTCACTGACATCACAGCAGCACGTCCGTGTTTGACCTTTGACCCCGGGAACTAAAGGCACAACATGTCCTTGTCTGCCTCGTGTTTCTGTCACTGAACCACACTTGACATCGTTCATATACACAAATACAACAGAAAATCACACATTGAGATCGAGCAGTGAAGAGAAAATCAACGAAGAGCAGAGTGAGTCCTGGCGAGTGGAGCAGGTCAGTTGTACATGGTCATGTGGAGCCACTGGAACCAGAGAGAGAACATGTGGTGGTTTATTTTCAGTTGTGTTGTAATGAAAGAGGCGTAGAAGGAGTGTGGCTGCTGGAGATGTGTCTGTGTTCATACCCGTCTGTAGCTGACTGCTATCGTTCCCATTCCTGCCACGTCGTACGCTTGGAATTTCTCTGTGAAGGAGGAAGAAACAACAACAGTTCACCTGAATGTGTCTGTGGAACTCTTCTTGTGATTTTACTGTCCGGACACGTTTCATTAGTTTCTGACTGACTGACGATAAAGATCAGCTGCAGAGACCTTCACAAATGTTCCTGTTTCCATCTTCTTCTTCTGCATCAAGCGTCGTCTCTGCAGTTTTCTCCTCCCTGTTTCCCACGCCTCCTCTGTCACCTCCCCTTCCCTCCCCTCTGCTCCCCTCTGCCGCTCTTCACTTCCTCTCCTCATTTTGCATTGTTTTGTAAATTCAAACATGTGATAATTATGGATGATTTGAACATGTTATAGTTTCTACAGCTTCTCCTGAGACAATGAGCCGTGTGTGTGTTCCTGCCTCTCCTCCCTTACGTATCATGCTCTCCAGTTTCATCACCAGGTACAAGAACCCGGGGTAACTGATGGTCATGTCTGGCTCGGTGTATCTCAGGCCAACCAGCTGCATCACCAGGTCGTCCACCGTGATCCCTGCAGCACAAACACACAAGAGTTCTTCTTTCAATCAAAGAGTCCAGAAGCTCAAACATATGACTGTGTGATCACAGCAGAAGTAAGAACTTCCTATTTCAAAACATCTATCGCCTGAACAGGGACTTGAACCCTGGACCCTCAGATTAAAAGTCTGATGCTCTACCGACTGAGCTATCCAGGCTCTGAAAGCAGGGATTTCACTCGCAGAAAAAAAAAAATACACAAATTATAATGTGACATGTTTGTGACAAGGCTTTATCAGTGAGGCTGAGGCAGCAAATCAAATGAAGACAGGAAACTGTATAGTGGGTACACAGTATTGAGACTCATCAGTCAGGCTGCATTGTGAAAGAAATAATGTAATATTCACTTTGTTAAACATCATCACTTCAAATGAAATAATTAAAACAAAGCTCCTTAGTCGGTTGAAGAATTGTTGTTATTCTGTGCAGAGAAGGTCCTGCTGCACTGGGCCTCAGCTTCCAATCAGACTGGTTCATGTCAGGAAACACATGCTCACACTTATCCTGACTGTTCAGTTAAGTTTAGCCAGATAACTTGAAGATATCATGTTTAAATTGATTTGGCTTCATAGGTAAAGGCTCAGTAGTGATCCAATTAATATATTTTAAAACTTCTATCGCCTGAACAGGGACTTGAACCCTGGACCCTCAGATTAAAAGTCTGATGCTCTACCGACTGAGCTATCCAGGCTCTGAGAGCAGAGATTTCATCTGCATTTAAAAAAAAAAGAAATAACAAAAAAAGACATAACATAATTTATAATGTGACATGTTGAGGCTTCATCATCAGTGTCACAATGTTTGTTCACCGTTATGGTTTCTGATAATCCTCCTACTGGTGTTTTACTTCCTTATTAGAAGTGAGTCCAATGTATTTACTTTACTACATGTCACTGGGTGTGGAGGCAACAACTAAACCTCAGAGTTAATGTTCTCTGACACTTTAAAAAGTTAGTGAAGGATGTTAAAAGGATTGTAATGTGTGTCAACATAAAGTAAATCAGGTCGGATGCTGATTTTTTATCTAATTCAAACATCTCAGTATTATATGCTACTCTATATTTGTTGTTAAAGGCAAAGGAGCAAGTGAAGAAAGGTGGTTCGACTCCCCCTACTGGTCACATAACAGATGTAGAGCCTGAATCTATCAGACATGTTTTAACACATGAAACCTCTGAACACTGCAGAGAGACCTTTAAAGTGTGAGTGAATCCTGGATGAAGGAACGTACCTGCAGCCTTCAGGGCCGGAGCGACCTCCTGATACTCCAGACGCTTCGTCTTGTTCTTGTCAAACACCAGGAAGATGTCCTGAGGAGAAATAAACACTGTGCATGAGCAACTGCACTGACATCATGAAGTTCAATTCAACGATGGAAACCTGTAAAACACCTCATAAGCACTTTTTCCATCTGAGAACAGATGAATACAGTTGTTAATCAGTGTTCAATACAAACAAGAGTAGTCACTGCCCTCTACTGGTTGAAACGTGGCTATTGCAGTTGAATTCTTCTATTGGCTGATGTGAAGACAGTCAAACACCGCCTCCTTACCATATATGTTGTTAAGCGCTTGTTTAGATAAAGTTATTATTATTAATACACACGTGGTAGGGATGTCAGTGTGTCACTTTGGAGTTGTTGGACATTTTATGTGAGAGACACAAAGATATTCATGGTAATTATAGCTTTACAACTGTTTGAACATTAGCCCTTAAACTAATGTCATATCACCA
Source organism: Limanda limanda (assembly GCF_963576545.1). Classification (NCBI taxonomy): domain Eukaryota; kingdom Metazoa; phylum Chordata; class Actinopteri; order Pleuronectiformes; family Pleuronectidae; genus Limanda; species Limanda limanda. The sequence continues at coordinate 28,199,767 of NC_083641.1, read as the reverse complement.
CTTCCTCCTCCCTCTCTTGCACTCGCACTGCCCCGGCTGTGAGAGATGATACAGCTCCGGACCACCATGGTCCTCCAGCTTACTGGTCCTCCAGCTTACTGGTGCCCACTTCAGAGGGATCTTGAGGAGACAAGTCCTCTGCTTCTAAACAACCCTCTATGTCCCTCGCCATGTTCCTGTGTGTTGATGCCCTCACCGTCCACCTCTTGATCATGTCCCACAGACCCTGGAACTCACGCCAGTTCAGCCGAGCGGTGCCTTGAGTCTGGATTAAATACTGAGGTCAAGGAGATTAACCAGACATGAACCAGAACAGTCTTCAACAGAGTCGGTTCTCCAGTTCTATCAATAAACAGACTCATTTTTAATATGGCAGCATTATGGCTGTGAACTGAGTCCTCACTGAGAAGATTAGCATCCTAAACTAATAAAATATAGGGGGGGGAGATGTAGGAATTTTGTTCCAGGAATCCAGAGATGCCATTAAAAAGATGAGTCTATAATTTACAAGTACCAACAGACACTCACACCTTGAGAAACACAACAACCTACATCTGTTTAGCATAACGACTCTCAGCACAGGTACAGACGATAAATACCTGAAAGAAACACAAGTTAGTCCAGTTTCCTGCACTTTTACAACCTCTGATCTTCTGAATCTTCACAGACAGAGAGCTGAGAAGCCTCATAGATAATAACAAGAAGTGTGTGAGTTTGTTAAGATATAAGAAACAAGGATACATCGGTGAGGACCACCAGACTCTTGCAGTGCTCCAGAGCCAGATTCTTCTCACTGCCGGCCAACACTGAAGACAAATCAGCAGGGAGAATTATTATTAATGCAGGACTTTAAATCATGATGTTTAATGAGAACTGTAAACTCTGAGGTGTTGCTTACAAGGTGAGACTGTTCTGCTGCTTGATGTCGATCGTATGTTATATATTCTTATCGTAATGATAATAATGTTAAAGTTAATTTCCGTAGAAGTTGGACTGGATACCGAGGACATAAACCAAATTTTGTTGAGCAGAAACTAACATACCTCCAGGAGGCTAAACCTCTAAATGCAGATCTGAGAACTGTTCCTGACATGTTGAAACTTGAACCCAACAACCTACACAACTCACACGTTTACGAGCTTTGGACTGAGTTTGTTGACAGGAGCGTTGTCCTGCAGCTCTGATCTGAAGCTCCACAAATAACTGGAGGCTCCTAACCTGTTGTTTGCTCTGTGCTGAAGTTCACATGTTGTATCCATGGATACTTGGGACACACTAACCGCACCAATTCATCACAAGCAGTGAAAACAAAGACACGCAAACTGATGTTGAATCCACACTGACCTCCTCCCTGTATGGCCTCAGTCAGGAGGCTGTGGAGATGCAGCGGTTTGCAAATCCCCTTCTGATGAGCACAAGACATGAAACATTAACAAAACAAGACTCACACCGTCACATTGCATCTTCATATATCTCTTTATACACATAATATATATATTAACATCTCTGAGGTGCAGGTAAATCTCACCTTGTTGCAGTGTTTCATAAACAGGAGTCTGGTGGATTTGGGAGAAGGCAGCGCAGCCTGGTGAGGATGTGACGGCTGCAGACAGAAAACACAGAATCACATTTCTCTCTACAAACTGTCAGGGTTCAACCATTGGAGCTTTGTGGGCTTTTAAATATTCCAATGACATCAGTTAATCACCATTGTTGGAGCTGATTTATGGCAACAAGCGTTTTTTAATTCAGTTGGCCGTTTATCCGCCCACTTATCTGAGTGCACGCTGGCACCTATCCCAGCATGCAATGGGTGGGAAGTGGGCACGCCTTTAATCCACCCAGCAGTCTATCCCAGGGCTGATGTGTGCAGACAGGCGACCATTCACACTCACATTCACACAGACAGTAGACTGATCTGACGTCTTTGAGGCTGAGGCAGCAAATCAAATGAAGACATGAAACTGTGTGTTTACTGAGACTCCTCAGTCAGGCTGCATTGTGAAAGAAATAATGTGATATTCACTTTGTTAAACATCATCACTTCAAATTAAATAATTCAGACAGGGCGTCTTAGTGGGTTATGATTTGCTGTTATTGTGAAAGCGTCTGTGCAGAAAAGGTCCTGCTGCACTGGGCCTCAGCTTCCAGTCAGGAAACACATGCTCACACTAATCCTGACTGTTGGGGTAAATTGAGCCAGATAACGTAAAGATATTGTGTATAAATTGACTTGTCTTCGTAGGTAAAGGCTCAGTAGTGACACAATTCATATATTTTAAAACTTCTATCGCCTGAACAGGGACTTGAACCCTGGACCCTCAGATTAAAAGTCTGATGCTCTACCGACTGAGCTATCCAGGCTCTGAGAACTGAGAATTCATCGCAAAAAAAAAGAAGCAACAAAAAAAGACATAACACAAATTATAATGTGACATGTTGAGGCTTCATCATCAGTGTCACAATGTTTGTTCACTGTCAAGGTTTCTGATAATCCTCCTACTGGTGTTTTACTTCCTTATTTGAAGTGAGTCCAAGGTATTAACTTTACTACATGTCACTGCCTGTCTTTCTCTCTCTCTCTCTCTCTCTCTCTCTCTCTCTCTCTCTCTCTCTCTCTCTCTCTCTCTCTCTCTCTCTCTCTCTCTCTCTCTCTCTCTCTCTCTCTCTCTCTCTCTCTCTCTCTCTCTCTCTCTCTCTCTCTTCAAGTTAATGAGGAATGTTACGACCCTGAGGTCATGTGAAATGACAGACAACACTTCAGGTAACTGTTCATGTGAGAGAAGCTTGAGTTGCTCCAGGTTCTGATCCCTCCTCTGATTTTATATCCTCTGTGAATGATTTAACCAATTCAACACGTCTCTTACCTCAGTTTGTGAATTGACGTTTTGTGGTGGTTTGTTAGCTGGACTGAAAAGAGAAAATCAGAGAATCATCATAATTATGATCACAAACCTCAAAACACTCTGCCATATTGGAATGGACGAGAATCTAAGTTGTAATTTAATTATGTTTTACATTCTCCCATTTTACGAAATCTACAAAAATCCACAGATGAATCCATGACTCACGCGGCTGTGTTGCCCTGCTCCGTCAGCACCCGGAGGAGGAACGCCCCCTGCTGGTTGGGCTCGAAGGTGGAGGGGATGATGACGTAGGATCCGGGCGGAAGGGAACCACGGAGAACCACCTCCCGACGTGAGGAGTAGTGGGTGCTGCTGAGGACCGGGCGGACGGCCTTCAGGTCCTCAGGAGACAAGTAGGTTTTTTTGGGATGGACCTGGTGAGACGCCACAGATTCATTACACATGGATACGTAGTTCTCCATCGGAAAGTATTACTTATTGTACTTCCTGTCCAACAATCTTCTTTTCAGTTGTGTTGCTTTAATCGTACGTTTTGTGAAATCATAAAATTAGACATTCACACGAGCTTAAGTAGCTTCACACACTCATAGATATTAGTCCCTCCCCCTATGAATTTGAAAAAGTTCAAAAATGTCCAATGTTGCATCGTTAAAGAAAGTGAAAAAGAATCCTGTAGTTGTTGTGTAATGCTGAAAACAAACAAAGAAGCTCCAGAGATAATAGAACCAATCCCAGCATGCAATGCGTGGGCACGCCCTTAATCCACAGGGCTAACATGTGCAGACAGGCAACCACTCATCCTCACGTTCAATGAACCTGCAAGACTATAGCCTCCAGCTGGGGCAGCCAACATTCACACAGATGAGTTAAGTGCAGTGGTGTGTGTGTGTGTGTACCGGGAACACGTGCAGGGCGAGGGACAGGTCCGTGCCTCGGCGTCGGTGGTGCTTCTGCATCAGAGACAAGATGAAGGAGCAGCTCTTCTTCGAGTCGCTGCTGTCGCCCTCGGGCAGGATGAACTGGAACTGAGGGTTCTGCCAGAACCAGCCTGCAGACACACACACACACACACACACACACACACACACACACACACACACACACACACACACACACACACACACACTTCATGAATTGTCGTAGTTGCCCCATAAGATGACACTGGAGCCACAGCTGAATTTCATGAACAATTATAAACAAAGGTTGAACCAATATTGGAAATTCCCCTTTAAGTGAAATGTGAGTACTTCCTCCACCACAGGCCAAATGAAACGTCAGTGCCGATGAGTCATCACTACCTCCTTGGGGAGCTCCTCCTGCTGAGACGCTCGGGACCCAGTTCCCATGAAGCATGATGCAGCGCCACGGCAGCACGCCGGAGTCCGGGCTGTCGGTCAGGTGACACACCTCCATCGTCTCAAACTGCTTCTCAAAGTCCGACACCGACATCCTGAGTGAAAGGAGATCATTCACGCACGTCCAGTTTATTGACTTTGAACCCGTCAGTCAACAGAGTCAGTTTTGGCAGCAGTTGTGTTTAAGTAGATTTGTATCACAAAAACACTTTCTTTAACCTTCCTCTGACACGAGATAAGATCAGAACCATGAGTGCATGAGGAGAGAAGCTGTGTGGTTCACTGGGAGAAGGTGGGTGTGTCACAGCGAGACGCCACGGACTCACCAGAACTCGCCGTCTTCCCGTTGGACTCGCTGCAGGCGCTTCTGCTCCTCCAGGCTCACTGTGCTCCACTCCAGGCTGGAAGACAAAAAACCACAGGTAGAGAGAAGTCAGCTGATACTTGTCCCACATCTTCATGATAAGAGGATTAAATATGATCTGTAAACACAGACAAGTGGAGCAACCACATCAGAGGAGAAGCATGAATTCAATTTGAATGCCACTGTTATTTCGTTCAAATCAGACATGGGAATATTTCCACTGTGTAAACAATGTTTTTGAATTTGATTCAAAGTTCTTGTTCTCAAATTTGACTTTAATTTTGAAAACCACCCACAGCAGAGAAAGAGACAATCCAAAAAAAAAAATATCAGTAAAAGTACTAATAAGTGAACATGCAATATAAATCCATGGAAATATACAAATATAAGATTAATAGAAATAATAAATACAGTGTATGAGACTGAGACCCCCCTGCAGGCTCAGACACTTTATTTCAGGTAGTTTGAGAAGGAGAAATTAAATGGTTCTTGCAGGTCTTTTATATTTTCACTAAACAACAAAGATAAGTAGTAAATGAATCCGGTTAATCTGGCTCATGCAGGTGTGTACCAACCCTTCCACGTCGCTCCAGGGCCCCACCCACTCCGTGTTGCCCCAGGGGTTGAGGAGTCGCACCAGATCCACGGTGCCGTACGCCGTCTTCACCTGGAGGAGGCAGAGAGAAGCTGACACGTGAGGGGGGTGCGAAGGAGAGGGGGGTGCACACGTCCTGCACGGGAACTCAATGTGTGCATCTGTTTTAAAGCAGCTTGACGTTTGTGCATCAGACTCAGAAGCTGGAGGTCAGACTGTCGATCAGAGCTGACGCCAGGATTCATTTTGAGATCTCAACAGAAATATTTAGTTGAGATTCTGTGAGATTGATTCAATAAGAATCTGAGCCGACAATAAATCGCCTCGTTCAGGGACATTTACCTTTTCTACTGCTGTCACAGAGTAGGCATGTCTGTACATGATCCCCAGTTCATTTCTTTTCTCCAGAGCACCCTGGATGGACAAAACAAACATCCACCCCCAGTCAGGACAGGAGGAAAACCCAGAACAACATGACTCATCATCTCCCACTGACTCTCTGGATCAGGGTTTGTCTGCAGGGACATGAAACGAGTCGGATCTTTATCAGTGCACCTGACAGTTGGCGCAGTTGATGAGCGCTCCTTTCGACAGAAGGTTTTTGAGGACGGCCGGCAGGTTCCTGGGCAGGAGGGAGATGTTCAGCACCTCGGACACGCCGCCCGTCATGTCCACCATCGCCTCGTGAGGCAGGCCCATGTCCAGAGCTCTGTAGCCGCCTTTCAGCCTGAGGGAGCAAACACAGACAGAGATGAACAGATGCTTAGATAAACAGAACTTCACTTTAGAGTGAGACTGTAATCTGCAGGAGAGTCTGCAGTGCAAAGTGTTGAATGGAAAAGACTCAATTACTGTTCTTGTTCTTCACAGTAAAGTCCAAATGAAAAGGATGAAGTTTATTCTGGGTACGTAGCTGGAGAAGCATCACAGGCTTGTTGCAGCAATGAGTCTAATTTAGTTTTTTCTTATATAGAATTTAATGCTTTAACTTGATGTTAATGTAAAAGGTTAAAAAAAAAACATTATTGATCTTCTGCCCAATAAGAAATAGGAAAAAGTGTCTTGATTCATGGAGAGTTATTTCCACTTATTCTTATTAAGCCCTCCGTCACTTTAACCATTTTCACTTTCTTAAAATTTGAAAGTTTTAAGACATTTTGGGTCAATTTAAGAGATAAGTCAACAAAACATTGGTATATTAAGAAAACTTGAACATCCACATGAATCAACACACACACACACACTCACTTGGCATAGGCCTTCTCCAGCAGCGAGCTCCAGAACTCGTGTCTGTCGGGGGAGCTGAGGTAGATCAGGTTGTTGTCCTGAGTCGGCAGCAAGTCGTCCACTCTCACCTCCTCCCACTGACCGTACTGCCAGAACTACAGAGGGAGACCAGTGTTCAGCACAACAACAAGGACCTGCCTCAGAGTTCAGGACGTCTGTGTTGCAGCTGTGACCCACGCAGCCTTTTCCCAGGGACTGTGTTCACTGTATTTACCCTGAAGGTGAAGCTCCCGTTGTATCCGTTCTGGAAACTCTGCTCCAGAGGAACCACCTTGACCAGTAGAGACGGGTTCACCGCCAGGGAGGCGATGGCAGAGAGAAGCCAACAGTCGTCTGAGGAGGAGAAGAAACACACGCTCACACTAATCCTGACTGCTGGGGTAGATAGAGCCAGATAACGTAAAGATAAGATCATGTATAAGTTGACTTGTCTTCATAGTGGAACAGTTCATATATTACATGTGTTTTAAAACTTCTATCGCCTGAACAGGGACTTGAACCCTGGACCCTCAGATTAAAAGTCTGATGCTCTACCGACTGAGCTATCCAGGCTCTGGGAGCTGTGACTTCATCCGCATAAAAAAAAATAAACAACAAAAAAAGACAACACAAATTATAATGTGACATGTTGAGGCTTCATCGTCAGTGTCACAATGTTTGTTCACTGTCATGGTTTCTGATAATCCTCCTCCTGGTGTTTTACTTACTTAAGTGAGTCCAAGGTATTTACTTTTCTACATGAAATGAACATTATATCATAATTTCTCACCTCACAGAGCCACTCAGGTGTGTTCTGCTGACTCATCATGTGATAACACACTGTTTTGTGTAACTCTGCAGTGATTGTGTACTTACTGAGTTTCCCCTGGCGGATGTCCAGGCGTGACGCTCCCTTCACGATGAACTGAGGGGACGGACACAGCTCCTGGAATCAGCAGCGAGAGTGTTGTGATTGGTTTGAATAATAAACTTTGACTTTTCTTCTGATGTACTGAGGAATATGGAAGTTCATTATAAAAACTCAACTCAGATTCATAGACCTAGAAACAGCGGAGCTGCAGGAATCTGAACAGAATTCAGATTCCTCAGAAATACATGAACTCAAATGAGGTGAGACTGAATTAATATATGTGCAGATGATCAGTGAGAACAAACTCAGCCAGCAGGGAAACGGTCACACCCAACAGAATGAGAACACATCACAAGAAGAAGTGTGATATGGTTTCATAATGAACCCAGGAACCCCTATGAGATGTGTAGTGAACATCAGTGTGTGTTTACAGTGTGTGTGTGTGTGTGTGTGTGTGTGTCTGCACCAGTCCAACAGGCTTGATGTGTGTCCTGAGATGAACAGTCTGGTGAACGAGAGGTTTCACACGTTTCAATAAAGAACACCTGAGGCTGTTTGTTCTCTGTTCACCTCCTCAGACTGAATCTCCTCCGACCTCATTCTCCACATAACTGAACCTGTTCTGCTGCTGCCTGGATTCTCCTCTGACCTTCAACGTCCAGGTTTAAGAAACAAACTTCAAACTCCTCACAACTTGCACTGACGTTTGGTTTTCATCCAGTTCAACCTGCATCACTTCCTCTTTAAAGGTTTTATGGGGACATGTTTTGCCTTAACCCGAAAATCAGATTCTTGGATAGATGCAAAGACCATAAAGTAGAGCAGGTGATGTTATACATCCTGTTTGCATCATCAATAAATTCACACTGCAATGGTTCCTCGATGTACTGTGATGCATCATATACAGAATAAAGGGACTTCGACCCTGGACCTTCAGATTAAAAGTCTGCTGCTCCACTTCCTGAGGTTTCCTGGCTCTGTGTTTAATGTGAGTTCCAATCTGCAGATAAAATATTTTACATTGTTTATGTATCTGATCTCAACATGGGGATAAAGTGACCAATCAGCTTTGAGCCCAACTGTGTTCTTGTTGTTTTGTACATGAAGTTACACAAGAAAGAGCAAATACACTCTGCAACACACTTAAAGGTTTGTAATGCTGTTGTTAATAAATTAAAATAAAGCAAAGGTCGTTCACGTGAGAGAACTGAGACCTTTACGTCTCCTCTTACTCACAGAGGAGCCGAGTGAGTCACTGACAGTAAATCTGATTTAACACCAGGCTGTAAAACATAAAGACTATTATTAAATGTACCTGCTGGTTCTTACAACTGGTATAAATGCATGTGTGTTGAATCTGTGAGTGAGTGAGCACATGGTTCCTGTTGGTTTCATCAGGACGGAACATGCTCATCTCTCTCTTTGTTGGGCCTTTGTTTCTTCATAGAGAAAACAGTGCAGGTGAAAGCGGGTCGGAATCGAACCTGCGGCTGCTGCAGGAGAAGTCACCTGGTAACTCGGGTGCACCTTCTCTTCACCTCTTTTAGAATTTCAGTATTGCATCTTTATCTTTTTTGATTTTCTACTGAAGGCATCAAATGTTAAATAACATATTTGATCACTAATGTGAGAAGTTTACAGTCGCTGACACGTGTGTTTTGTTTTTAATCTCAGGAGTTAAACTGTGAATGTGGCCGTGTTACTAAGTAATGTGTGTATTAGTACTAGTGACCCCCCCCCCCCATACTAAATGAACTGTGATGCAGTAATGGTGTGTTTATACTGTTACTCAATCTCTTTGCAGTAAATATTCAAAACTAACGTGCAACACTTAATGATTGTTTGCATAAATTCTCAAGAAAAAACTTCCACTTGAACTTCAGAAGCTAAAATCAGGTTTATTTAAAAACATGAGTCATTATTAATTCTTCCTGTTTATGACATAACTTTAAGTACCAGACAATAACTGAAGAACTATTTTCCTCGTACAGTACATGATGTCTCCTACAGGGAGGACAACACGCACAGTGTGTGTCTGTTTGTGTGCGCTAACATGTTTGAACAGATAATAAAGTACTTGTTTTACCACAAGTTGTATATGACATTTAAATATGTGGTATCTCATCCAATATTATGTATTAGCATATGAGAACCTATCCAACAGGGTGAAAGTACTCAAGTAAATGTTAAAAAAAGGTAATAGTACTTGTTGGACAGTCTATTATTGTGTATTACCAGCTAATGAATATAACATAATGACTGTTTAATGAGGGTTATCATTTCCTCTACACACTGTACTGGTGGATACTCTCATCTCTAATGACGCTGCATGTTTTCCTAGTGTATTAAATGTTCTATAACCTGGACTTTTAATAGCATCTGTCAAATAAACAGAAGGAAAACAAAGTAGAATAACATGGAAATATTGATATAGACTGACATGAAATCCTCCTGGAACCAGATTGAAACGCAGTCAGTTAATCTGCATGAAACCTTCTACATTAAAACTGAAAGACAGTAGAAATACACATAGACAGAGTATTTAGAGTGAGTAGGACCCATAGATACAGTTTGTAATAAGATATCTAATAAAGGAGTTATTACAGTAGGGTCGGTTTTAAGCCAAAGTGAAGATGAAGAAGAAGAAGAAGATGAAGAAGCAGATGTTTGACTTTTGGTTTCTTTACCCTCGGCCTCTTCCACTGCACCCCGGGGTTCATCTCCAGCTCCCCCAGGGGGAAGTGGTAGTCCACGAACAGCCCGTCCCGGCCCACGGTGCTCGCGTCCCCGGCCTCCGGAGGCATGTCCCCGGTCAGCAGCTCCGAGAGCCAGCGGCGGGACTGGGACCCGAGCAGCTCGTCCGAACACACCGAGTCCACGTCGTCCTCGAAGGGGAGAGATCCGTCCGAGGACACGCTGAGGGACTTGATCATGGTGGAGGTCCGGAGGGATCCTGCAGGTACTTCAGGTACTTCAAATACTCCAGGTACTTCAGGTACTTTAGATACTCCAGGTACTTTAGATACTGCAGGTTCTCCAGGTACTTTAGGTACTTCAGGTACTTCAGGTGAGTTTCCTCCTTTTTATAAACTCAGGTAATAAACCCTGAAGACACGCCCCCTGACGGAACTGCCGCGGCTCATCGGACACGCCCACAAGGGCTAATTAAATGTCAAGTTCAATATTAAGTTCTGTTTGTGAGGGAAGTTAGAATTAACTTCTTATGTTAAACTGATTTTATAAGAGTTCTTTCATTTTTCCTCATTTGATTCTCTGACAAAAAGGAAATAAACATATTTAACTAAATGTGCAACTTCTCCTTTAAGAGCTGGGAAACAGTGACTGATTCACGCGGTTTTTAAATGGAAACTATAAACGTTATCTTTATTACTTCCAGAATGACAATCATTTTTCAATGGAATGAATTTTTACAGCTCATAATTATAAATCACAATTTGTCGTATTGATCTTAACAAGGTGCAGCGTCCTCTGAATAAATATATAATAACACTTTTTTTAATAGAGCACTTTTCTTTTAAAAGTTACAAAGTGTTTAGAAGAAAGAACAGATGTGATGAAAGAGAAATCAGTTGATGTAAGAGGAGAATAAAACACTAAGTTTAAGATAGAAACAGTTTGAAAACTTGAGATTTAAAAAAGATTTTAAAGACGTTTCCTGTCGGATGTCAAGAAGTCAACTCTTCTAGTTCCAGGCTTTAACAGCAGAGGAGGAGATCCACTGGGATCTGAGATCCACCTACTGGGATCTGAGATTCACCTACTGGGATCTGAGATTCACCTACTGGGATCTGAGGTTCACCTGCTGGGATCTGAGATTCACCTACTGGGATCTGAGGTTCACCTGCTGGGATCTGAGGTTCACCTACTGGGATCTGAGATTCACCTGCTGGGATCTGAGATTCACCTACTGGGATCTGAGGTTCACCTACTGGGATTTGAGATTCACCTGCTGGGATCTTTGGTTCACCAGCTGGGATCTGAGATTCACCTACTGGGATTTGAGATTCACATACTGGGATCTGAGATTCACCAGCTGAGATCTGAGGTTCACCAGCTGGGATCTGAGATTCACCTGCTGGGATCTGAGATTCACCAGCTGAGATCTGAGGTTTACCAGCTGGGATCTGAGATTCACATACTGGGATCTGAGATTCACCAGCTGGGATCTGAGGTTCACCAGCTGGGATCTGAGATTCACCTGCTGGGATCTGAGATTCACCTGCTGGGATCTGAGATTCACCTGCTGGGATCTGAGATTCACCTACTGGGATCTGAGGTTCACCTGCTGGGATCTGAGATTCACCTACTGGGATCTGAGGTTCACCTACTGGGATCTGAGGTTCACCAGCTGGGATTTGAGATTCACCTGCTGGGATCTGAGATTCACCAGCTGGGATCTGAGATTCACCTACTGGGATCTGAGATTCACCAGCTGGGATCTGAGGTTCACCTGCTGGGATCTGAGATTCACCTGCTGGGATCTGAGATTCACATACTGGGATCTGAGGTTCACCAGCTGGGATCTGAGGTTCACCTGCTGGGATCTGAGATTCACCTGCTGGGATCTGAGATTCACCAGCTGGGATCTGAGATTCACCTACTGGGATCTGAGATTCACATACTGGGATCTGAGATTCACCAGCTGGGATCTGAGATTCACCAGCTGGGATCTGAGATTCACCTGCTGGGATCTAAGATTCACCAGCTGGGATCTGAGATTCACCTGCTGGGATCTGAGATTCACCTGCTGGGATCTGAGGTTCACCTGCTGGGATCTGAGGTTCACCTGCTGGGATCTGAGGTTCACCTGCTGGGATCTGAGGTTCACCTGCTGGGATCTGAGATTCACCTGCTGGGATCTGAGGTTCACCAGCTGGGATCTGAGATTCACCAGCTGGGATCTGAGATTCACCAGCTGGGATCTGAGATTCACCTACTGGGATCTGAGATTCACATACTGGGATCTGAGGTTCACCAGCTGGGATCTGAGATTCACCAGCTGGGATCTGAGATTCACCAGCTGGGATCTGAGATTCACCTACTGGGATCTGAGATTCACATACTGGGATCTGAGGTTCACCAGCTGGGATCTGAGGTTCACCTGCTGGGATCTGAGATTCACCTGCTGGGATCTGAGATTCACCAGCTGGGATCTGAGATTCACCTACTGGGATCTGAGATTCACATACTGGGATCTGAGGTTCACCAGCTGGGATCTGAGATTCACCAGCTGGGATCTGAGATTCACCAGCTGGGATCTGAGATTCACCTACTGGGATCTGAGATTCACATACTGGGATCTGAGGTTCACCAGCTGGGATCTGAGATTCACATACTGGGATCTGAGATTCACCAGCTGGGATCTGAGATTCACCTGCTGGGATCTGAGGTTCACCAGCTGGGATCTGAGGTTCACCAGCTGGGATCTGAGATTCACATACTGGGATCTGAGATTCACCAGCTGGGATCTGAGATTCAACTGCTGGGATCTGAGGTTCACCAGCTGGGATCTGAGATTCACCTACTGGGATCTGAGATTCACCAGCTGGGATCTGAGGTTCACCTGCTGGGATCTGAGATTCACCTGCTGGGATCTGAGATTCACATACTGGGATCTGAGGTTCACCAGCTGGGATCTGAGGTTCACCTGCTGGGATCTGAGGTTCACCAGCTGGGATCTGAGGTTCACCTGCTGGGATCTGAGATTCACCAGCTGGGATCTGAGATTCACCTACTGGGATCTGAGATTCACATACTGGGATCTGAGATTCACCAGCTGGGATCTGAGATTCACCAGCTGGGATCTGAGATTCACCTGCTGGGATCTAAGATTCACCAGCTGGGATCTGAGATTCCCCAGCTGGGATCTGAGGTTCACCTGCTGGGATCTGAGGTTCACCTGCTGGGATCTGAGGTTCACCTGCTGGGATCTGAGATTCACCTGCTGGGATCTGAGGTTCACCTGCTGGGATCTGAGGTTCACCTACTGGGATCTGAGATTCACATACTGGGATGAGATTCACCTACTGGGATCTGAGGTTCACCTACTGGGATCTGAGGTTCACCTGCTGGGATCTCAGATTCACCTACTGGGATCTGAGGTTCACCAGCTGGGATCTGAGATTCACCAGCTGGGATCTGAGATTCACCAGCTGGGATCTGAGATTCACCTACTGGGATCTGAGATTCACATACTGGGATCTGAGGTTCACATACTGGGATCTGAGGTTCACCAGCTGGGATCTGAGATTCACATACTGGGATCTGAGATTCACCAGCTGGGATCTGAGATTCACCTGCTGGGATCTGAGGTTCACCAGCTGGGATCTGAGATTCACCAGCTGGGATCTGAGATTCACCTGCTGGGATCTGAGATCCACCTACTGGGATCTGAGGTTCACCTGCTGGGATCTGAGGTTCACCAGCTGGGATCTGAGATTCACCTGCTGGGATCTGAGATTCACCAGCTGGGATCTGAGATTCACCTACTGGGATCTGAGATTCACATACTGGGATCTGAGGTTCACCAGCTGGGATCTGAGATTCACCAGCTGGGATCTGAGATTCACCTGCTGGGATCTGAGATTCACCTGCTGGGATCTGAGATTCACCTGCTGGGATCTGAGGTTCACCTGCTGGGATCTGAGATTCACCTACTGGGATCTGAGATTCACCTGCTGGGATCTGAGATTCACCTGCTGGGATCTGAGGTTCACCTGCTGGGATCTGAGGTTCACCAGCTGGGATCTGAGATTCACCTGCTGGGATCTGAGATTCACCAGCTGGGATCTGAGATTCACCAGCTGGGATCTGAGATTCACATACGGGATCTGAGGTTCACCAGCTGGGATCTGAGATTCACCAGCTGGGATCTGAGATTCACATACTGGGATCTGAGGTTCACCAGCTGGGATCTGAGGTTCACCTGCTGGGATCTGAGATTCACCTGCTGGGATCTGAGATTCACCAGCTGGGATCTGAGATTCACCTACTGGGATCTGAGATTCACATACTGGGATCTGAGGTTCACCAGCTGGGATCTGAGATTCACCAGCTGGGATCTGAGATTCACCAGCTGGGATCTGAGATTCACCTACTGGGATCTGAGATTCACCTACTGGGATCTGAGGTTCACCTACTGGGATCTGAGGTTCACCTGCTGGGATCTCAGATTCACCTACTGGGATCTGAGGTTCACCAGCTGGGATCTGAGATTCACCTGCTGGGATCTGAGGTTCACCTGCTGGGATCTGAGATTCACCTGCTGGGATCTGAGATTCACCTGCTGGGATCTGAGATTCACCTGCGGGGATCTGAGATTCACCTGCTGGGATCTGAGGTTCACCTGCTGGGATCTGAGGTTCACCTGCTGGGATCTGAGATTCACCTACTGGGATCTGAGGTTCACCAGCTGGGATCTGAGATTCACCTACTGGGATCTGAGGTTCACCTACTGGGATCTGAGGTTCACCTGCTGGGATCTCAGATTCACCTACTGGGATCTGAGGTTCACCAGCTGGGATCTGAGATTCACCTACTGGGATCTGAGGTTCACCAGCTGGGATCTGAGATTCACCTGCTGGGATCTGAGATTCACCAGCTGGGATCTGAGATTCACCTACTGGGATCTGAGATTCACCAGCTGGGATCTGAGATTCACCAGCTGGGATCTGAGATTCACCTGCTGGGATCTGAGATGACGCTCCCTTCACGATGAACTGAGGGGACGGACACAGCTCCTGGAATCAGCAGCGAGAGTGTTGTGATTGGTTTGAAAAATAAACTTTGACTTTTCTTCTGATGTACTGAGGAATATGGAAGTTCATTATAAAAACTCAACTCAGGTTCATAGACCTAGAAACAGTGGAGCTGCAGGAATCTGAACTGAAGTCAGATACTGATGATTCCTCAGAACTACATGAACTCAAATGAGGTGAGACTGAAACTCATGATGAATTAATATATGTGCAGATGATCAGTGAGAACAAACACAGTCAGCAGGGAAACGGTCACACCCAACAGAATGAAAACAAGGAGAAGTGTGATATGGTTTCATAATGAACCCAGGAACCCCTATGAGATGTGTAGTGAACATCAGAGTGTGTTTACAGTGTGTGTGTGTGTGTGTGTGTGTCTGCACCAGTCCAACAGGCTTGATGTGTGTCCTGAGATGAACAGTCTGGTGAACGAGAGGTTTCACACGTTTCAATAAAGAACACCTGAAGCTGTTTGTTCTCTGTTCACCTCCTCAGACTGAATCTCCTCCGACCTCATTCTCCACATAACTGAACCTGTTCTGCTGCTGCCTGGATTCTCCTCTGACCTTCAACGTCCAGGTTTAAGAAACAAACTTCAAACTCCTCACAACTTGCACTGACGTTTGGTTTTCATCCAGTTCAACCTGCATCACTTCCTCTTTAAAGGTTTTATGGGGACAGGTTTTGCCTTAACCCGAAAATCTGATTCTTGGATAGATGCAAAGACCAACTCATTAAGGAGATTCACCAGCTGGGATCTGAGATTCACCAGCAGTCACAAGAGGAGGTGGAACGTTCAGCTTCAAACGAATCCTCAGAATTAGAACCAGTTTCTCATCTTTATTTAACCAAATATTCCAGAGACCGGAGGGAAATGAGCTCAATGTAAAATAAATCAATGAGACGTCTCGCTGACAGTGAAACTTAAATCTTACGGAAACACACAGAAACTCACATCCAGTCGTCTACACTTCACACACAGGAAACACAACACAACAACTATCAGACCTGAATCATCTTTAATCCACTGAGTCACTTATTAATGTTGTGTAACAGACGTGGATATTTAACAGTCACACCAGGAAGTTTAATTATTTCGGGGAAGAAGAAAAATAATTGAAACACTTCCTGAATCGAACTGAACACAAACACGGACTCAGGCTGGAAATGATAAATTACTTTTATTGAGAAAAGTTTGAAAACAAATGATGCGGATGAATCTTGGAATCTTCTGCCTCGACTGAAGTGTGTGTGTGTGTGTGTGTGTGTATGTGTGTGAGTGTGTGTGCGCTTGCATCACTGAGATGTGGCCATGATGCTGGATACACCTGAGAAAAGAAACACAAGATGATTATTGATCTTTGATTTTAAAGTCACAGAAACGAATTATGAACTCAGAGTGAAGCTTCTGGATTTCTGTGTTTCTCTCTCGTCTCCAAACTTCAGATCCAGAGTCTCGTAGGTTTGGATCTGCGACACTCACTCTCGAAGTCGATCTTCTCCACGATGTTCTTGGGCTTGACGCTCTCCTCCTGGTTGAAGATGAAGATCTGACCGTCCTCGTCCTCCGTCCAGCCGTGTTTGTTCATCCACACCTTCACCTGCGTGTCTGGACACAGGAAGTGACAGGAAGTGGTTCAGTGTCATTATAGAAAATACAAACTGATCTTTTCCAAAGGTGAAGCTCAGTGGTTTGAGTTTTTCTGGTCTAACTTCTCACCCAGCGGATCTCCCAACATCTCCGCCAGTAACCGGTGCTCGATGGTCTGGTAGGTGATGCCCACTACATGACAGATGACTGGAGGAGGAGAAGAAGATCAGTTCAACAACAGGTGATGCACAGCTACTTCCTGTTCTTCCAGAGTCGGTCGGTCGGTGAAACTCACATTTACGAACGGAATTCTCAAACCCAGTGATGCCGTCGATGAGCTCGCTGTTCTCCTCCAGACTCGTCTGTCAGAGACAAAGACGACAAGATTCAACAAAAACAAAAACAAAGAGGAGGAGAGATGTTGGAATCAGGAAATGGAGATAATCCTGAGTGTGTGTCTGTGTGTGTCTGTGTGTGTTTGTCGTACCCAGAAGCTCTGGAAGTGACACGTCTCCAGCAGGTTCCCCAGGTACAGGATCTGTCTGATGGGACGTTCCTCTTGCTGCGGCACAGTAGTCAAGGAAACAGACTCCCAAACAAAACCACACAACCCCCACCCCCCCACATCCAAATCTATCTACACACACTCATCACTATATTACAGTTTATATATTACATATATTCTTTCACCAGGAAGTCACCATTTCACCTCTTGTGGTCACAAACAGACTCGACTTTAAACAAAGACTCAACGTTTGTTTTTCCTCCAGATTAGTTTCTAATTGTATCTTTGAAATGAGCAGAAACGCTGGAATTTAACTAAATGACAGAAGAATCCGACTGAGAATCATTTACCAGCGACTATTCTCTGGGATCCACACGACAGAGCGACTTTATCTGATTGGTGCTTCACTGCTGAGACAGTGAGGTGTGAGTGTGGAGGTGACAGGAGTTTTAAATCAAGCTACTGGACATCCTACACTCAAACATCAGACCCTGAAGTAAATCTGAATCTTTCCTCTCGTCTCAAACCAAATCCTCAACTTCTCAAACCAGTTCAGTGGCGACTGGAATCCGACCGGACCCTCACACAGTGATGAAGCTGCAGCGAGTGGATACGTGTGTCTGGTCGATCATGCACTTGCACAGAGTGAAGTCGGTGTGCGGCAGGTTGGTCAGCGCCTTCAGCAGAATCTGTGAGGTCACCGTCACCTGGAAGTAGGCGGGGTTAAACTGGTACCTGCACAGGAAGAGGGAGAACTTCATCAGTGACGCAGGAATCATGGAAACGTTCATTTCACTTCAAGACGTCGAGTGAATAACAACGAGAGAAATAAACTGTCTGAGGAGAGAAGTGGAAATCTAACGACTCCTGCAGCAAACAGGAAGTGGTGATACATCCACCGGGTCAAACAGGAAGCTGTCGTTCAGCGTCCCTGTGTCTTCTACCAGGAACTGGAGGAGTGTTAGTCTGCGTCTGGTGACTCACAGCTTCAGGACGGCCAGGTTGGCCTCCAGGTCGTAGGCGTTCTCCTTCGCCTGCGTCTCCACGTAGCGCTCCAGCGTCGCCAGGTTCTCGGGGTTGTACCTGGAGGAGGAGGAGGTGACGCCATTACAACATTGATTATTGCTTGTTAATTAAACCTGGTGTGTTCAGTTCATCGTGTCGTTCTGAGACAGATGTCGTGCTTCTCATCTCACAGGTTTGATTCCTGCCTGATAAACATCACAGGAGGATTTATAATGTCCTGAGTCTCAGTTGACTTCCTGTTTAGTTCGATTCTCTTCTTTGCTGTTTGTTCTGAACGTGAGTTTCCTCCTGAAGATCCACACAGGATCTCATCAGCTCACATCTGTCAACATCTGTCCAGATGTTAAACAGCTGTGAGGGGGAACCTGCCTCTGAAACTCTTCTTCTCTTTAACACGTCATTAGGAACCCAGGTGATGATGATGCAGCTGTTTCTAGCTTCATTCATGAAAACATGGAAACTATTAAACTATAAAATGTTCTTCTGCGTTTGACTAGAAATCCACCTGTCTCTGAAACACGTGTTTCACTGGTTGATTCTCGCGGTTTGATCTCAAACTGCGGTGAACTGGAGCTGAACGAGCTAACGTTAGCTTAGGCGCTAGCACACAGGCTAAGCTAGCGCTAGCACGGGTGCCGTGCCGGGCCATGCGTACCGGTCGATGCCGCGGAGCAGCTCCCCCACGTTCGTCCGCATCTGCTCGAAAGACGAAGCCATCGCGACCCGAGTGTGTTCACCGGTGAAGTTAGAGAGGACAACCGGGATATAATCCACACGTGTAGCGGCAGACAGAGGAGGCACCGGAGGGAGAAAAGGGTCGGACCGGAAGGAAGCATACCGGAAAGAGGACACAGATGATCGACGGACCGTGAAGAAGCGTTGTTTCTGTGATGACGCTGAAACTGTTACATTGTGTAGTTAGTGTTTTAATTGTGTATTTAGTGTTTAATTGTTTATTTAAAACCGAACATTTCCAGATTTTTCTTGTTTTTCTTGTGTTTTTCTCCAGTATTCTGAAAGTATCAACCGGAAGTTGTAGCACGCTTCTATTTGCAACTTCGACGTCAACTTTACTATTTGGATTATCTGCAGTTCCAAGTATAACCGCCAGAGGGAGGTAAACACTTTGAGTTATAACATGAGTTTGAACCCCCTGCGGTCAAAGTGAGGTACTGCAACACGTTTAAAACCCTAAAGCTAGCGTTGAGGCACACAGAAGAGAAGAGAACCACTTCCGGGAAGTACTTTCACAGTAAAAGGACAAAAATTGAAATGACGAAATTTGAAATTCACGCACACTGGCGTTTTATTCCTTTTTTATTTGTTTTTATTTAGAACAGACATTTGTTTTGTAAACTTTTAAATCCAGGTTGTGTGTTATGAGGTCACAGTGGCCTTGACCTTTGACCTCTTTACTCATAAAGGTCAGAAGGAACATTTCAGCACATGAGAAGAGCCCCCAGTGAGTTTCAGGTCCTGGTCCCAGTTGGTCCACGTGGACAGGATCAGACCCGGGGGTTCAGGTTCACGCAGTTACCTGCGGTTCCTTGTCTGTCACGTGTGGGCGTCTGAGAGCAGGGTAGCAGATGTGAGAGCGTTGGCATGGAACCAGCTGAGACGTCTGCAGAGACAAGAAGAGGAGGAGGAGCGATAAAGGTCAAACGCCCTAGAGGGCATCTTTACCCGATAGTGAGAGAGAGAGAGATGTCTTTCTTTTTATTCAACTCTTTAATGAAAAACAATCGTTAATCCTTTTGTCTAATAATCACAGACACGTACACAACCTGGTTCCACACAAACCTTTGTTCTCTTAATAGAATAATGAATCAATGAAACTTTAAAAGTCTGCTGCTGCAGCTCGGTGCAGATAAAGTAAAGTTTCTTCTTCACGTGAGAAACCAGCTTCCTCCAGAAAACTAACAACGTCTCTGCAGAGAAATCCAGAGAATAAATCTGAAGAGTTTCGATGTTCACGTGATTTTTGGTCCTACAGGAAACCAGGAGGGTCTCCATCGCCCCCTGGTGGCTGGCTGCACTACTGGTCACAAACCCTGACTCTACAATAGCAGATGAAACATAAGAAGTCAAAATACATCACAAACAAGATCATTTTGTTGATTTTGGGGAATTTGTTTGGTTTGAATTAGTTATTTCACTGCGATGAGATGATTGACAGCTGAGACTGACCCACGATTGGTCGAGACCTCAACATCACGGATTCAATCCCCCGATCGATACAGAACAAATTACATCATCGGTGCAAGATGGCGGCGCTCGAGTCCAGGATCTTTCTGCCAGTGAATTTCTTCCTGGACTCTTGTTAACTGATCAGTTACTTTAACATCTGTTTAAATTCAACCTTAAACTAGTTTCCTCTTTTCACATTTCTGGATCAAACTTTGAAGACACATCTTTACCTCTTCTGGTCTGATTGCTCAGCTGATGCAAGTGTTCACTGTTTATTTTGTTGGTCACACATCAGTTCAGGTAAAAGAAGTGAACATCCTGCAGCGCTGCACAGAGACTCCCAGAGTGTAACCACAGTGCGGGTGCCCCTTATTTATCTCTGTGCAAATTCTACAGAACAGGAAGTTGACATGGAGCTTCAGCACACACACACACGCACGCACGCACGCACACAGGCAGGCACACACACACACACACACACACACACACACACACACACACACACTCCAGTAAGTGTGAATCTGAGACTGAAACTTGCGCCAAAAAAACTGAAACTCTACAAGAATTTGCTGCACACGAGCTTCAGCTCTGATATCTGCCCAACGTCTCTGTGCTCACACTCACACTCTGGAATCTTTAAACTGTTGTCGTACGTTGATCATTGTGAGATTAAAAACAATAAAACACACAACAATCTGTGTCACACATTCACATAGAACCCTGCAAAAGAAAAACGGTCTGAGAGACGAGAGGAAGGTGTTAAAGAAAGAGGGTGTGAAGAAGGAGGTGAAGAAGGAGGATCGATAGAGTGAGAAACAGAAACAGGAAGGGGTGTGTTTGTGTGTGTGTGTGTGTGTGTGTGTGTGTGTGTGTGTGTGACAGCAGCTCACTCTCGCTCACACCATCAGAGCGACAAAGAGACACTGAGCGTCTTTATCAGCAGCTCACATCGATGAGTCCGTTCGTTTTGATGCCTGCAGATGTAAATGCCTCAGTGTGAGTGTGTGTGTCTGTGAGTGTGTGTGAGTCTGTGTGAGTGTGTGTGTGAGTGTGTGAGTGTGTGTGACATGCCTGAGGAGGAGGATTGGTGACACTGGACTAACATGGACCTTCATCACAGCAGAGCAGCTCTGGAAATCTCCACCAGGAATCCTCAGGACGACTTTGAGATCCTGCTGCGAGTCGGAGGAGGAACCTACGGAGAAGTGTTCAAGGTGAGAGGCTCCGACTGATCAGAGGTCAGAGGTCAGAGATCAGAGATCAGTGATCACAGATCAGAGATCAGTGATGATCAGAGATCAGAGAGTCGGTTCAGATCTCACACGGATCTTTATTCACCTGAACATTTAAAGAATCTTTGAAAGAGAATTAAGGATTTTATTTTAATCTTGTGAATCAGAATCAAAAACGTTTTTTTTTTTAAACCTCGGGGAAATTGGGTTTCGCTCGAATCGCTCGAGCCAAAAATAGAAATAAATAGAAACCCAGATAATAAGAATAAAAAGAAATACAACATACAGATAAGAGAATGAAGTAAGTTGAGTTTGTAAAAAAGTATGTGCTTTAAAATACAATGTTTAAAAAGGCTTTGATTCATCATTGGTTCCTTTTTAATGACACAGTCAGTGCACATGCAGCTCTGATGGAGGAAGTGGGTTTAGCACAAAGTGAAAGTGTTCTGCTCAACAACTGAAAACCTCTTTGAGAACATTTCTCTGAAACCAAGTCCGTTTGAGATCCGTCTCTGACGTCCTCACATCGAGATCTCTTCAGATGGGATCTAACTTGACCCTTGACCTCGTCCCTGTCACTTAAATGTGATTCTCTCTGTTTCCTCTGTTCTAGATTCTAGAATGAGTGAAAGGTTTCTGTGTCTTTAGTCCAGATGTTGACTGAGAACCGGCTTCATCAGCAGGTCACTGATCCGGAGGTTTAATCTGTGACTCTGTGGCCTCGACGAAAACTAAATGAACTTCTGACCTCGTAAAGATTCATGACACAGTAAATCCATCATCGTGTTTTTACTTTAATGTGGAATTCAACAGAAAGTTCAGGTCACTCATCATTTCCACAAATCTGTTTGACATGTGTTAGCAGCCTGAAGGTTCTGGGTTCAGATCCCAGTTCAGCCCGAGTCTTTCTGTGAGAGTTTGGTTCTCTCTGGGTCTGCCTGGCTTTTCTCCGGGTGTCCGTCCTCCTCCCGCTGCTTGTTGAGCTTCTATAGGTGTGTATGTTAGGGACAGGAACAGTGTCAGGGACAGGGACAGGGTCACGGTTAGGGACAGGGATAGGGTCAGAGACAGGGACTGGGTTAGGGTCAGAGACAGGGACTGGGGCAGGGACAGGGTTTTAAACCCGATTTTAAATCTGTCCTCTCTTGTCCCGTCCTTCAAACAAGGAACTCTGATCTGTGGTTTCTGATGAGAAACCAACAATGGACGGGGTGAAAACATAACCTCCATGGAAAGGGTCAAATGTTCTGATCTTAGCTTCGGTCTCGAGTTCGGATCTTCTAGTTTCTTTGCCGCCGGCCTCCGAGCTTTACCGGACATTTTGATGACTCAGCAGAAAGTCAGCCTTCTGCTCAGGATCAGTAAATATGTTTTCTGCAGAGCGAACGAGTTTCCTCTCAACATGTCAGCGGGTTTCACAGGGAAATAATATATGACCTATATTCATATTGATCCACGTGTTCAAACCGACACACACACACACACACACACACACACACACACACACACACACACACACACACACACACACACACACACACACACACACATACATCATGATCGGAAAGACCCAGTGGATTGAGAGCGTCATCGTTTCCTTGGAGTTTAGCAGCTGAATCGGGACCAGCAGCGTTTCCTAACTTCTCTGTGTCGAGTGATTCTGACCGAATGTCCAGCTGCAGTGGACGTCTTCCTTTAGAGAACCACTCAGCCAATTAAGGAAATGAAATATGATTTAATATAAAGCTAAAGAAATAACCTGACAGGAGACACACAAACCTCTCATGCGTTTCTACTTGGCTCTGAAGCTGGAATGTAATCAAACAGGATTTCTAGCAGCTGAGACTCTCTCTCTCCTGGTTCGACTCGTCCGACGACATCAAGCTTCTGGTCAAAGTATTTACTCTGTTTCACGACCGGGTTGAGTTCAGTTGAGTTCCCTTTGTTCATTTGAGCAGAACAGGTTTAAAGAGCCGGGGGGGCGACGAGAGACGGGAGCACACAGAAATACTTTGTGGTGTCGTCACACGAGGAAATATGTCTTTATATGAATAAACCTTAATCTCTAAATGTTAAAAACAACGTGGTAACGTGCACCATCGATTTCTCTTTCAGGATTTTGTTGTTGATGCTTTATTAAAACATCTAAGAATCACTGAAGTTAATTCAATCTGCAAAAATGAAGCTTAAAATATCTAGTATATATAGTATATGACATCATGGTGATTTTAAAGTTATGATAGTAATTATGATAAGACTTTATTTCTATGGATTTCTATTTATCTAAACAAGGTGACAAAGTGCTTTTACAAAATATGTGGAAATTAAAGAACAAAGAACAAAACAAGACAAAAATAACCTTTAAACTCAGAATTTAAAAGACTTATAAAATATATTTTAAACAATTATTTAGAAGCAGGTGAAGTTCTGCTGAGTCGAAGCTGCTCCGGCCTCAGATGTTTCATGTTGTGAAGTTTCAGAACGGCTGTCGATCTAAAAACAGAGAAAAGGTTTATTACAAACAGGAGGAGATTAAAGTTAGATTTATATGTTTTCATTCCTGTTGATTGTTCGGTTGGTTCGGCAGTAACGGATTTCCACGAAGCTC